>NC_086444.1:616324639-616547139 GCF_028390025.1 Pseudophryne corroboree | reverse complement strand
CGCTCCGCAAAAGTGTCAGCCCCAAACCTGGAAGAACCAGGGTGCAGGGTCTCTTCACTTACGCCACACCGCTCCCGAAAGATGTTGGCACTGGCCTCTGGAAGTTGCTGAGCGAAATGAATTATGATGATGTGGTACCGGTAATCAAAGGGGACCGCTGGATTATGCAGTTCGGTCAGCACCTCTATAACCGTCTGGGGTCTGATGTCAGCAAGCATGATTACATCCGTCAGAAGCTCAGAGAGGTGGGGCGGCTTCTGCTGAAGGCGATGAAGGTCACACCGTTGCGGTGTATGGAAGATTTCATTTGCCCACAGAATTTCCTGCAAGTGGTGCATGCTGTGAGGAGCCTGGCCGGTTACGATGACCGCACCAATACATATAAAATACCCTCGTTGGCTCTGAAGGTGGGACACAGCTTGCAGAAGATTTCAGCTATGGTGGAGTGTCAGGCACTGATGGAGGGCAGTGCCCTGACAGAGGAGCGTGCCCGAAACTTTCGGAAAATTTATGAGGCGAGGTGGAGCGAGCTAATCTCCACTGCTGCCCTGAAGACACTTCGAGAGATAAAATGGAATGCACCGCTGCTTCTGCCCTTCACTGATGATGTTAAGCGCTTGAACCTGTACCTCCTTGACCGTCAGCGAGAGTACATCGATGAGTTGTCCGCCCACCCTTCCAAACAGCAGTGGTCCATGTTGGCCAAAGTTACCCTCACGCAGCTGATTCTCTTCAACCGCAGGAGAGAAGGTGAGGTTTCCAAGATGCTGCTCTCCTCCTTCGATTTACGGCACACAGCCGATTTGCAGGGTGATGTGGCCCAGGCCCTGTCAGAGCTGGAGAAGGCACTCTGTCGTCACTTCTCCCGTATTGAGATTCCAGGGAAAAGAGGCAGGAAAGTCCCTGTCCTGCTATCCCCAAGCATGCAGAAAGCGATGGAGCTCCTCATAGAGAAGCGGACAGAATGTGGTGTGACCCCACACAATATCTACATGTTTGCTAGGCCAACAGCCATGTCCCATTATAGGGGATCCGACTGCATACGTCTCTACGCCCGGGAGTGTGGGGCCAAGCACCCCGAAGCATTATCTTCCACCCGCCTACGGAAGCATGTGGCTACACTTTCCAGAGTCCTCAACCTGAGCGATACAGAGATGGATCAGCTTGCTGATTTCCTTGGACATGATATTCGGGTGCACCGGCATTATTACCGCCTCCCGGAGGGTACCCTTCAACTGGCCAAGTTGAGCAAGCTGTTTCTGGCTCTCGAGCAAGGGAGAATGGCTGAATTCCGGGGCCACAATCTGGAAGAGATCTCCATTGATCCAAACGGTAGGTATCACTTGACAGTGTGGCTCCAGGGACTGACTGTCTAAGTGGGCTGGTGTGATCGGTTTCCCTGTCCTTCTCTATCCACAGAGCCGATCCAGGTGGTGAGCGATGACTCTGGGGATGAGCCAGAGAGTCAGGATACTGAGGTTCCCATGGGGCACATGGGAAAAGAAGCTGGCAGCGTGGTGTCGGCGGTGGATGGAGGTGCAGCTAAAGGTGGGTGTGACTGTCCATTCCATTTGAGATGCGTCCATGACTGGTGGTGGCGTTGCGTGGTGACTGACCTTTCTTCTCCCGCACAGGTGACAGAAGGGGTACCAAGCGCAATCCGTGGACCCCAGCAGAAGTGAAAGCTGTTGAACGTCGCATGATTCGGTTCATTCGCTCATTCAAGGTGCCGGGCAAGAATGACTGTGATGCGTGCCTAAGGGCAGAACGACAAGCGCTGAAGGCTCGGAACTGGCTCTCGGTTAAGTTTTACATTAAGAACCGAATTACTGCTGAAATGAGAAAGAACCTTTCCTGAATAAAATGTATCTGCTGCTGAATACACGTTTCCTCTATCTCTAATTAAACCCGAAAATAAATCAGTTATGTGGGGTGTCCTCATTAGGCCGGTATTCCTGAATAGGTCCCCATGAGGAAGGTTCCAGACATATGTCCCGATGAGGATAGAAAAACAAGTATGTGTGTGTGTGTGTGTGTGTGTGTGTGTGTGTGTGTGTATATATATGTGTATATGTATATATATATATATATATATATATATATTGTATGTATATATATATATATTTCATGTAGAAGTGGCACTCTGGGTTCTTGCTAAGACGCCGGGGTGCCTTCCTGGAAATAGTTGTATATCATACTAGTTTCCTTAGGGCAAAGGAGAGGCGGCACTCATCCAGTCTTGAGTAAAGGTGAAAAAATGCTATTTATTCACAGTGTTTCAAAGCTTACATGCTTTGTCATCAGGTGCCTAATGCAAAATCTCAGGAGCACTCACCAGTCTTCATATGTCTTTTTATTGTTCATAGCTTCAAGAAATCAGCATAGGGGTATCAATGTTTCAGTCCCATGTGGGGACCTTTGTCAAGATCACAGACCAGTGTGGGTAGCCCATATTTATACCCATATAGCCCTCCCTCTCATTAAACAACAACAGACACCTGTTCAATATTCTAAAATGTGCAAAGAACACTGAATATATCCGTACATACATCACTAAACATGACAAATAAACATACAAAACTACAGATGTAGCCACCTTTATCTTGAGTGGCTGAGGCGTTTGTCCCGATCGAGCATACGCAGCGTAGGGAGGCGCGCCTAGTCCCAGAGAGGCATACCTAATCGCACGGAGGCAGACAGAGCGTTTGGCGTTACCTTTACGTGTAATACCTGCGATCAGCCGCCAGATGTCGCTTTTTACAATCACCACTGAGCATGCGTGTGGTCTCCCGTAAAATACAATACTGAAATATATAATAAGGACTACTTTACTAAGGCGTCTCATTACGCTGCATACAGTAAATACTCATTAGGCTGCATTATTTAATACAGTATATACGACACAGACGCAAATAGTACAGCATACAGTATATGATCCATCTACAGTACTTTATGAATACTGTATGTGAGCGTCCAAGTCCCGCAGACAAAACAACATAAAACCAGTAGTGTACACTGTCGCAAATGGATGTGTGTTAGAAGTTCACTATTGCCTCTCAAGATTAGGAATTTTGTACAGTATGTTATCGTCCTAATCCCGTAGCCATTACAGCATAATCAAAACCAATGGATTTATTCATCTGTCTGCGGCGAAGTGGTGAAGTGTTTCGCTTCCTATACTCAGAGTCCCGGGTTCGATTCCTAAAGTACGAATGCATGTTAGTTTTTTTCAGACACTTTATTATTATTTTTATTCACATAAACCAGGGCAAAGCTGCATGAGCGGTTCTACTGTTAAGGTTCTATGCACCGTACAGTACACATACAATTCTGTAGCTGGGCAGACTCAATAGAAATGGCTACCACCTATGACTCCTTGCCCCTCAGAGGCCCTAGGCTACGGAGCAAGTAATAGTCCAGATTGTACAGGCTATGGGGCAATGCTGAAGGAGCGTCACAATCCCCTAGCTAAAATACACAGGGGCGACAGGAATAAGCGAGATTTACAGTACAGTATGCACATTATGGTACACCGGACTCGATCGCATAGCACACTGGCAAAATGGCCGCCGCCCCTGAACCCTTTTGCAGGCTATGGGGCAATGCTGAAGGAGCGTCACAATCCCCTAGCCAAAATACACAGGGGCGATGGGGATAAGCTAGGTCTGCATACAGTATTACGGTACACCGGACGCAATCGCATAGCACACTGGCAAAATGACCACTATCCCTGAACCCCCACCTCGTGGCAGGCAGCACTCGGGTATGGAGTGAGAAATGGCATAAGTTGTGCAGGCTACGGGGCGATGCTGAAGGAGCGTCACAATCCCCTAGCCAAAATACACAGAGATAAGCGAGGTCTATGCACATTACGTTACACCGGGCTCGATCGCATAGCAAACTGACAAAACACAAGTTTTACATAAAGCAGGCCAAAGCTGCAGGAGAGTTTCAACTGTAAAGGTTCTATGCACCGTACGGTACACATACAATTCTATAGCAGGGCAGACTCAACTGAAATGGCTACCGCCTGTGACTCCTACAGTAGCTCCTAGGAGGCACTCCGCTATCGAGCAAGTACAGTAACAGCACAGATTTTGCAGGCTATGGGGCAATGCTGAAGGAGCGTCACAATCCCCTAGCTACAATACACAGGGGCGATAGGGATAATCGAGTGGCTGGAGGGGGGTCCCCTTGATTTAAGGGGTCCCCACTCCTCCAGGGTACCCCGGCCAGGTGTGACTAGTTGGGTATTTAATTCCACGGCCGCAGGGACCGGTATAAAAGTGTCCCCCGGCTGTGCATTATCTGTCCAGCTAGTGGAGCCCGGAGCTGGTTCAAAAAATAGGTGGAACCCATATGCTTTTTGTCCCCCATATTTTTTGCACCAGGACCAGGCGCAGAGCCCGGTGCTGGTTCTAAAAAGATGGGGGATCCCGTGTCCATTTTTTCCCGTATTCCTGCCGGAATTCGACCGCAATTGCATATACTGTACCCCTTAATATCACTGCTTACAGTATACAGTATTTAGACATGAGCTTGTGTACAGTATCTGTCATGAGGTGCTTTTTTCACTGACACTATAACTTTTTTCTATTGTAATATACTGTACAGAGGCGGCAAACTAGCCAAACGGGAATAATCAGCTTCTGCTGAATAAAATGAGATGCTACAGTACATGCCTATATTCTGTGAGTGACTGCGGCTCTATGAAATTAAATCAGAAAATGTAAATATGAAATGCATTACTAATGTGTGGCATTACTGTACTGTATGTGTATAAGGTGTACTACAATATTTTCTGGTGTAACATAAGGAAAGGGCACTACTGCATGGTCTAATGCAGTGGTTCTCAAACTCGGTCCTCAGGACCCCACACAGTGCATGTTTTGCAGGTAAACCAGCAAGTGCACAGGTGTATTAATTACTAACTGACACATTTTAAAAGGTCCATACAGTAGGTGGAGCTAATTTTTTCACTTGTGATTCTGTGAGACCTGCAAAACATGCACTGTGTGGGGTCCTGAGGACTGAGTTTGAGAACCTGTGGTCTAATGTAAGTAAAGATCAATGTGGTGGGGTGTAATGTGAATAAGGGGCAATACTGTTAGGAGTAATGTGGTACTATGATATGATGTAATGAGAATAAGAGACACTACTGCATGATATAATGTGAATAAAGTTGCAGTACTGTGTTGTGTCATTTCATCTTGGGGTATTATTGTGTTACCATGCCCCTTCCCAGCAAGAACATACTGTACACTGTTTTGGGCTGGCACTAAATGTGCACATTGTTCTTATTTAGATTATAGGGGGTAGGAGCGCCAAAATGGGTGATGGTGCTGGGAAAGGGGTGCAGGGTTAGAGGCAGAACTACGTAGCATCTGTGCAAGAGGGCATCAGCCAAAATCTAGCCTAGGGCATCATGTTGGTCAGGTATGGCTCTGATAATACTGTATACTGTACTCTTACTGTACTTTGCATTCAATACAGATACTGTTTGCACACATTAAAAAAAAGGTTGGCACTTCCTTCCCATTGGTGTTGGTTTACAGTATGCCGTAGTGGACTCGGACGCTCATGTAATTGCATTTCAAAGGCACAGTATTTTCCATCGTCTCCCCCTACCCCCATCGCCCTCCCCCCCCCCCTGGGAGCCTGCACAGGGAGGGAATTCAGGTCCTGTGCAATACACAAACGCTGAAGATCTACAGTACTGTTTTGCTCAGTTAGTAGCGTCAGAATACACTCATTTCATTCCCGCTGTTTAGTTGCATTTAGCGTAAAGAATCGCTCCTGCAGATGTACTCTGATTTATATGTAACTTGTGTGCACCTTTCCATTGACTGTCTTACAATGTAAATAAAATAATAAAGTGTATTATTACAATTAAAAAAAAAAAAAAAAAGGCACATCAGGTCTCGAACCCTGGACCCCCAGCGTGGGAGGTGGGAGCCTTCACCCCTAGCCCACGACGCCTCATGAGAGATTCCCAATTTCATGTGTGAAAGTACTGCAAACAGCGCCCGGCCCCCACCCCATTGGTGTTGGTTTATGCCTTAGAGGATTCGGACGCTCGCATTTGTAAAGCATGGTATTTTCCACCGCCTCCTGCTAGCCCTCCATTCCCATTATGCATTAGCGAACTCAGACGCTCATGTATTTTAAAAGCACGGTGTTTATACATTGTCCTGTACATTCTTCCTTTTACACAATCACTGTAGTTGTGTCTCCATACACATACAGTACTCCATACACATACAGTACAGTACTCTACAGTAGGTCACCATCTTTTTCCACCGCCTCCCGTTACGCCTACAGTATTGCCAGAGCTGTACATCAATCTGCCGCTATACTGTACGATTGAAAGTACTGGATTAGTGGAGCATTAGCCACACAGTGGTGGAGATGTGTAATGCATGATGAGTATCTAGATCGCCTCAACGCGCCTACATGTGATTAAACTCAGCTATCGCCTTAGCGTGACTAAACGCCCGTCTAGGCGGAGAAACAGTCAAGATAAAGGTGGCTACATCTGTATACTAACCACATATATAAACAAATGTGTAAAATCCACAGTCCTAAGTGCTTTGAAGGCACAGTGGAGCGGCGTGCGTTCCACTGCGCCGCACTTCCAGTATTTGGAACGCATCTCCCGGTCACATGACCGGAAGTGCGTGTCCAACAGTAGTAAACAACTCAGTGAGCATCCCCACGGCACCCAAGCCACTATCAGAGCTACTGAAACAGTTTAGCAATTTAATGCCAGTGTAAGTACTCCGAAGTTAGATATATAAATAAATGGGTATTCACAAAATTAATCTCCAACAATACTGCATTCTTATGCATGTAATCCTATGTTGTAATATACTGTGGACATACAGTTTTTAAAGTGCACTATAGCAGGTAGCTTACATGTGACAGTACACAGAAAATATCCCCAAAGAAATTATGCATACACAATAATGCAAAATGCATATAAATGTACACACGCATACACAGATGCGCACACACCAAAAGGTACGTGCACCCACATATATGCATGTGTACATACACGCATGAAAAGTGCATATATTTAAAGAACAATAAGGCAAAATATCTATCCCAATAGATTCAATAATTCCTATTCTGACAAGTGGGGCAGGACACAGGCCGTAACTCAGAGCACAGACAAACATCAAAAATCAAAGCAAAAAGAAAAAGATTGTCACAATCCTCCAACTGAGAAGCCTATCACATCCATCCAAAACGATGCCATAATATATGCCCTCATTCAGACCACGGGGCCGTATCGTATCTAATTGGTGAATCCACATCGCTTCACGGCGGAGTAGTAGTTTAGCTCTATCAACGCCCCTACTCGGGAGCAATACGATCAATAATCATACACTTCAGTGATGCCAAAGAATAGCGTGCCTCGTGGAAATGTCTGGCAACCGGTTTATTGGAATGTCCATCCGTCAATGCTGTCCTAATGGATAGGCGATGGTTCACCATCCTCTCACGGAATGGCCTGATGGTTTTCCCCACATACATTAGGGAACACGGGCATGTGAGCGTATAGACCACAAAGTCTGAGGTGCAGCTTACCCTGTGGCGGATTTTGATTTTACGTCCAGTGTGTGGATGGTGGAAATATTCACCTGATGTCATACTTCTGCACGTTGTGCAGTTTATACATCGTGCCCTGATGCGAATGACTTCATAGGCTGCATCAACATATCTTTTAGGTTACGACCCATCTTGAAGCTGATTAAAGGCTTATCTGGTAGATGTTTACAAAGTGCCGGGTCACTTTTGACCAACGGCCAAAGATCGTTCACAGCACGTCTTATAGTGGGACCAGCAGTATCAAAGTTCGTTACCACGAATGGGGTTTGCGTGTTTTGTCTCCTGTTTGTATTACCATTAGCGTGGCTGTCTAAAGCTTTATGTAGGCATCTATTGATGACTTGTTCGCTGTACCCCCGTGCAGAGAATCTTTGTTTCCTTTCTTCTAGTTGTATATGTGATCTCTCAGGCTCAGAGTTGTTCCGCAAAACCCGGAGGAATTGTGAGTTGGCAAGTTCTGTTTGAAAAAACCTGGATGGTAACTCTCAAAATGCAAAAGTGTATTACGGTCTGTACTCTTCCTATACAGCCTATAGCCATACCCCACCTCGGTGGCTTAGACAGTCAGGTCTAGAAAGTTGATCTCCTCCCTACTATGTGTCATGGTAAATCTAACAGGTGATTCCAGACTGTTCAAATGATCAACCATATTCAGAAGTGCAGTTTCACTGCCTGACCAAAGAAAAAATACATCGTCGATAAAGCAACGATAGAAGCCGATACTATCCCCAAACAGCAGGAGGATGTGCGTATTTTCGTTGGCATCCATATACAAATTGGCATAAGCCGGTGCTATGTTACTACCCATCGCTGTACCCGCTGTCTGGAGATAGTATCGGCCCCCATACTGAAAATAATTACATGTTAATACAAGTTCTAATAGTTCAATCAGAAACTCTATAGGTGGCGGAGCAGTATGTAGGCGAGACAACGCTCGCCGAACAACCGCTACACCTTCATTATGAGGTATTATCGTATACAACGAGGTAACATCCATCGTTACCAAAATCTTATGTTGTGGTGCAGGTAAGGTGTCAACCATTCCCAGGAAGTCACCCGTGTCCTGTAGATAACTTGAAGTATCCTTAACACAGACCTGCAAAAAGCTATCAAGGTACTGTTCAATAGAGGAGAATAATGAATTACGAGCCGATATTATTGGACGACCCGGAGGCTTAACCAGAGTCTTATGGATCTTAGGCAACAAATACAAAACAGGACAAATAGGAAAGTCAGTCCTGAGAAAGGTCAACACCTCATTAATCCAGCCATTCAACAATCCGATATCTACAACCGCATCTAAGCGCTTTTTAAAGGTTTCAACCGGATCTCCACTTAGTAATTTATAGGTATTAGTATCCATTAATTGCCTAAGGGCCTCCTCATCATAGTCCCTAGTATCCAACACCACCACTGCTCCACCCTTGTCTGCAGGGGGTATTGTGAGTGAGCTATTATCTCTGAGATCCCTAAGGGCTCTCTTTTCAAGGGGCTTCAAGTTATACTTCATAAACCTTTGTTTCTCGAGTGAATTTTGAACATTAAAGTCTAGGAATCCAGTGAATATTTTTATGCTAGAATTTTGGGGAGCATCATATCTACTATTTTTCTTAAAAGGTGTGGCTGCATAATTCATTCCCCCCGTATTATGGAACTTCTCAGTAAGTCTTAATTTCTCATACGTCCTAGAGGATGCTGGGGTCACTTCAAGAACCATGGGGTATAGACTATCCTCAGGAGACATGGGAACTTTAAGACTTTCAAAGGGGTGTGAACTGGCTCCTCCCTCTATGCCCCTCCTCCAGACTCCAGTTTAGAATCTGCCCAGGCAGACTGGATGCACTCTGAGGAGCTCTACTGAGTTTCTCTGAAAAGACTTTGTTAGGTTTTTTATTTTCAGGGAGAACTGCTGGCAACAGTCTCCCTGCTTCGTGGGACTTAGGGTAGAGAAGACCTACTTCTAGAGTTTCAAGGCTCTGCTTCTTTGGCTACAGGACACCATTCGCTCCTGATGGTTTGATCACTAGGTACGCCTAAGGGCTCATTCCCAGAGCCCGCTGTCATCCCCCTTGCAGAGCCAGAAGTCAGAAGACAGGTGAGTAGAAGAAGAAAAGACTTCAGTGACAGCTTTGAGGTACCGCACAGCGATCGCGCTGTGCGCCAGCTCCCACACACAGCGGCACTACAGGGTGCAGGGCGGTGGGGGGGTGTGCCCTGGGCAGCATATTTAACCTCTAGAACTAACTGGCAAGAGTGGACAGAGTGCCAAGGCACTGTCCGGACCCCCGCCAGAATAAAAATGTATTTAAAAAGAGCGGGTCTGAAGCGCGCCATTACGGGGGCGGAGCTTAGCCCTCACAGCACACAGCCCGGCGCCATTTTCTCTACACAAGGCTGCAGAGACGCTGGTCCTTCCCCACACTGCTGCATAATTATCAGGGTGAAAAACAGGGTGGGGGTGGGGGGGCACAGTTATTTTGGTGCATTATATGTACATTATAAAAGCGCTGCAGGTCTGGGGCATTTCTGTAGTGTTTGAGACCGGGATGAGCGCTGGGGTGTGAGCTGGCAATATCTCCCTCTGTGTCTCTCTGACAGGCTTTACTGTGGGTCTCTCCCCTATAGACCCAGTGTGTCTGCGTGTGTTGGGTGCACGTGTCGGCATGTCTGAGGCGCAGTGCTCTTCCCAGGAGGAGACTGTATTAGGGACACAAACAGCTGTGGGAGTGACCCTGTCGGCACCGCCGACACCTGATTGGGTGAATGTTTTGAGTGCTTTGAATGTTAATGTGGCTCTGATAAATAAGAGATTGGATAAAGCTGAGTCTCAGAACCAGGCATGGAAGAAATCCGTAGAGGATGTTTTGTTTCAAGTCCAGACCGGGTCACAAAAGCGTTCATTTGCCCAACTGGCAGACACGGACACTGACTCAAGTGTCGACTATAGTGAGACCAGATTAGATCCAAAACTGGCAAAGAGCATTCAGTACAGGATTGTGGCAATAAAAGACGTATTACATATCACTGAGGACCCTACTGTTCCTGATACTAGGGTCTGTATGTATAAAGGAAAGAAACCTGAGGTAACATTTCCTCCCTCTCATGAACTGAACATGCTTTGTGAAAAGGTTTGGGAAAATCCTTACAAAAAGTTTCAGATTCCCAAAAGGATTCCAGTGGCGTATCCGTTTCCCTCTGGGGATAGGGAAAAATGGGAGTCATCCCCCATTGTGGACAAAGCTTTATCACTGCTGTCCAAAAAGGTGGCTCTTCCGTCCCCTGACACGGCAGCCCTAAAGGATCCTGCGGATCGTAGGCAGGAAAATACATTGAAATCCATTTATGTCACCACGGGTAAGCTACTCAGACCAGCCATTGCATCTGCGTGGGTGAGTAGTGCTGTCGAAAAATGGGCAGATAACTTGTCATCTGAAATAGATACCCTGGATCGGGATAGCATTCTTTTGACACTGGGTTATATCAGGGACGCTGCAGTCTACCTAAAGGAAGCGGCGAGGGATATTGGTCTCTTGGGATCAAGGGCCAAAGCCATGGCAGTCTCAGCTAGGAGAACATTGTGGATTCATCAATGGAATGCTGATGCTGACTCTTAAGAAAGCTATGGAGTCTCTACCGTATAAAGGTGGTGTATTGTTTGGTGACGGCCTCGCTGACTTGGTATCTACGGCTACCGCGGGTAAGTCATCAGTTTTACCTTTTGTGCCTGCACCACAAAAGAAAGCACACCACTATCAGATGCAGTCCTTTTGGCCCAGTAAATACAGAAAGGGCCGAGGGTCTTCCTTTCTAGCTACTAGAGGAAAGGGAAGGGGTAAACGATCACCGGCCGTGGCCGGTTCCCAGAAGCAGAAGTCTTCCCCGGCTTCTGCCAAATCCACCGCATGACGCTGGGGCTCCTCTGCGGGAGTCCGCACCGGTGGGGGCACGTCTCAGGTTCTTCAGTCAGTTCTGGGCTCGTTCGGACCTGGACCCATGGGTTTTAGAAATAGTGTCCATGGGGTACAAACTGGAGTTTCAAGACGTTCCCCCTCGCCGATTTTTCAAATCGGCCTTATCAGCTTCTCTTCCGGACAGGCAAGTGGTATGTGCCGCAATACAAAAATTGTGTCTCAATCAAGTTACGGATGGTGCAATGGTTAGCATTACTGCCTCACAGCACTGAGGTCATGGGTTCGATTCCCACCATGGCCCTAACTGTGCGGAGTTTGTATATTCTCCCCGTACTTGCGTGGGTTTCCTCTGGGTACTCCGGTTTCCTCCCACAATTCAAAAATATACTGGTAGGTTAATTAGCTCCCAACAAAAAAAAAAATTAACCGTAGTGTGAATGTGTGCTTGTGAACATGTGATGGGGAATATGGATTGTAAGCTCCACTGGGGCAGGGACTGATGTGAATGGGCAAAAATTCTCTCTGTAAAGCGCTGCGGAATATGCGTGCGCTATATAAATAACTGCCAATAATTGTCAGGGTTCCCCTGTCGCAACAGGGCATCCCGGCTTTTATCCGAGCCTGTTCGTGGTCCCGAAGCCAGACTGCTCAGTCAGACCAATCCTCAATTTCTACCTAAAAAAAAATTAAAATTCAAGGTGGAGTCTCTCCGGGCAGTGGTCTCCAGTCTGGAGGAGGGTGATTTTATGGTGTCGGTAGACATAAAGGATGCCTACTTACATGTTCCCATTTATCCTCCACATCAGGTTTACCTGAGGTTTGCAGTTCAGGATTGTCATTACCAATTTCAGACGTTGCCGTTGGTCTGTCCACGGCTTCGAGGGTTTTCACCAAGGTAATGGCCGAAATGATGGTTCTCCTGTGCAAGCAAGGAGTCACAATTATCCCGTACTTGGACGATCTCCTGATAAAGGCGAGATCCAGGGAACAATTACTGCAGAACATTACGCTATCCCTGACAATTCTGCAGCAACATGGTTGGCTCCTAAACTTGCCAGAATCACAGTTGGTTCCGACGGGACGGCTATCGTTTTTGGGAATGATTCTGGACACAGAATTACAGTTTTTCTTCCAGTGGAAAAGGCTCTGGAAATTCAGAACCTGGTCAAACAAATCCTGAAACCGCCAAGAGTATCGATCCATCAATGCACTCGGTTGCTGGGGCAGATGGTGGCGGCCTACGAGGTAATTCAGTTTGGCAGATTCCATGCTAGATTGTTTCAGTGGGACCTGTTGGACAAGTGGTCTGGGTCCCATCTGCACATGCACCGAAGGATAACCCTGTCTTCCTAGACCAGAATCTCACTCCTGTCGTGGCTGCACAGCTCTCACCTCCTAGAGCAGGCATGTCCAAACTGCGGCCCTCCAGATGTTGAGAAACTACACATCCCAGCATGCCCTGACACAGCTTTAGCATTCTCTGACAGCAAAACTGTGTCAGAGCATGCTGGGATATGTAGTTTCACAACAGCTGGAGGGCCGCAGTTTGGACATGCCTGTCCTAGAGGGACGCAGGTTCGGGATCCAGGACTGGATCTTGGTGACCACGGAGGCGAGTCTCCGAGGCTGGGGAGCAGTCACACAGGGGGAAAGCTTACGAGCGGAACATCATCTTCGAAATCAGTCCGTCTTGATTCAGTCGGACAACATAACAGCAGTCGCGTACATAAACCGCCAGGGCAGAACAAAGAGCAGAGCGGCTATGGCAGAGGCCACAAAGGTTCTCCGTTGGGCGGAAAGGCATACAAGCGCTCTGTCAGCGATCTTCATTCCAGGAGTGGACAACTGGGAAGCAGACTTCCTCAGCAGGCACGATCTCCATCCAGGAGAGTGGGGTCTTCATCAAGAGGTCTTTGCAGAAGTGACAAGTCTTTGGGGAATTCCTCAAATAGACATGATGGCGTCTCACCTCAACAAGAAACTTCAGAGATATTGTTCCAGATCAAGAGACCCTCAATCAATAGCAGTGGACGCCCTAGTGACACCGTGGGTGTTTCAGTCGGTGTATGTGTTTCCTCCGCTTCCACTCGTTCCAAAAGTGATAAAGATCATAAGAAGAACAAAGGTTCAAGCGATCCTCATTATTCCAGACTGGCCAAGGAGGACTTGGTATCCAGATCTTCAAAAATTACTCATAGGAGATCCCTGGCCTCTTCCTCTGAGGGAGGATCTGTTACAGCAGGGGCCGTGCGTGTTCCAAGACTTACAGTGACTTCGTTTGACGGCTTGGAGGTTGAACGCCGGATCCTAGCCCGAAAGAGTATTCCCAAGGAAGTCATCCCCACTCTTATTCAGGCCAGGAAAGGAGTAACGTCTAAACATTACCACCGTATTTGGAGAAAATACGTGTCTTGGTGTGAATCCAAGAAGGCTCCTACAGAAAAATTTCAGTTAGGACATTTTCTCCATTTTCTACAAGTCGATGTGGATGCGGGCCTAAAGTTGGGCTCCATTAAAGTACAAATTTCAGCCTTATCGGTTTTCTTCCAAAAACAATTGGCCTCCCTTCCAGAAGTTCAGACTTTCGTGAAAGGTGTGTTGCACATCAAACCTCCCTTTGTGCCCCCTGTGGCACCGTGGGATCTTTACGTGGTGTTGCAGTTCCTTCAGTCTCATTGGTTTGAACCTTTACAAAAGGTGGAGTTGAAATTCCTCACTTGGAAAGTGGTCATGCTGTTGGCCTTGGCATCCGCCAGGAGGGTGTCTGAATTGGCGGCCTTGTCTCACAAGAGCCCTTATTTGATCTTCCATGAAGATAGAGCAGAGTTGAGGACTCGTTAGCAGTTTCTGCCGAAAGTGGTTTCGTCGTTCCACTTGAACTAACCTATTGTGGTGCCAGTGGCTACTGACGCCTTGCTGGAATCTAAGTTTCTCGACGTAGTCAGAGCTTTGAAAATTTATGTGGCCAGAACAGCTCAGTTTAGGAAAACGGAGGCTCTGTTTGTCCTGTATACTCACAACAAAATTGGGGCTCCTGCTTCCAAGCAGACTATTGCACGCTGGATCTGTCATACGATTCAGCAGGCTCATTCTACGGCTGGATTGCCATTACCAAAATCGGTCAAGGCCCATTCTACCAGAAAGGCGGGCTCGTCCTGGGTGGCTGCCCGGGGGTCTCGGCATTACAACTTTGCCGAGCGGCTACTTGGTCGGGTTCAAACACCTTTGCGAAGTTCTACAAGTATGATACCCTGGCTGATGAGGACCTCATGTTTGGTCAATCGGTGTTGCAGAGTCATCCGCACTCTCCCGCCCGTTCTAGAGCTTTGGTATAAACCCCATGGTTCTTGAAGTGACCCTAGCATCCTCTAGGACGTATGAGAAAATAGGATTTTAATACCTACCGGTAAATCCTTTTCTCTTATTCCGTAGAGGATGCTGGGCACCCGTCCCAGTGCGTACTGTATCTGCAGTTATTTGTTATGGTTACACACATGTTGTGTCACGTTTATAGTCAGCCTGTTGCTGATGTTGTTCATGCCGTTGACTTGCGTTGTGTTGAATGCCATGTTGTACGGCGTGCTTGAGGTGTGAGCTGGTATGTATCTCACCTTAGTTTAACAATAAATCCTTTTCCTCGAAATGTCCGTCTCCCTGGGCACAGTTCCTATAGCTGGAGTCTGAAGGAGAGGCATAGAGGGAGGAGCCAGTTCACACCCCTTTGAAAGTCTTAAAGTGCCCATGTCTCCTGTGGATCCCGTCTATACCCCATGGTTCTTGAAGTGACCCCAGCATCCTCTACGGACTAAGAGAAAAGGATTTACCGGTAGGTATTAAAATCCTATTTTCCGGCCTAATTTAAATCTGTCAACAGACCACTGAAATTGATCAAATCTTGGGGTCGGTATAAAGCTAAGCCACTTTCATAGCAAACACATGCCCGTGTTCCCTAATGTATGCGGGGAAAACCATCAGGCCATTCCGTGAGAGGATGGTGAACCTTCGCCTATCCATTAGGACAGCATTTACGGGTGGACATTCCGATAAACCGGTTGCCAGACATTTCCACGAGGTACGCCATTCTTTGGCATCACTGAAGTGTATGATTATTTATAGTATTGCTCCCCTGAGTAGGGGCGGTGATAGAGCTAAACTACTACTCCGCCGTGAAGCAATCTGGTTTCACCAATTAGATATGATACGGCCCCGTGGTCTGAATGAGGGCATATATTATGGCATCTTTTTGGATTGATGTGATAGGCTTCTCAGTTGGAGGATTGTGACAATCTTTTTCTTTTTGCTTTGATTTTTGATGTTTGTCTGTGCTCTGAGCTACGGCCTGTGTCCTGCCCCACTTGTCAGAATAGGAATTATTGAATCTATTGGGATAGATATTTTGCCTTATTGTTCTTTAAATATATGCACTTTTCATGCGTGTATGTACACATGCATATATGTGGGTACACGTACCTTTTGGTGTGTGCGCATCTGTGTATGCGTGTGTACATTTATGTGCATTTTGCATTATTGTGTATGCATAATTTCTTTGGGGATATTTTCTGTGTACTGTCACATGTAAGCTACCTGCTATAGTGCACTTTAAAAACTGTATGTCCACAGTATATTACAACATAGGATTACATGCATAAGAATGCAGTATTGTTGGAGATTAATTTTGTGAACATCCATTTATTTATATATCTAACTTCGGAGTACTAACACTGGCATTAAATTGCTAAACTGTTTCAGTAGCTCTGATAGTGGCTTGGTTGCCGTGGGGATGCTCAGAGTTGTTTACTACTGTTGGACACGCACTTCTGTTCATGTGACCGGGAGATGCGTTCCAAATACCGGAAGTGCGGCGCAGTGGAACGTACGCCGCTCCACTGTGCCTTCAAAACACTTAGGACTGTGGATTTTACACATTTGTTTATATATGTGGTTAGTATAGTTTTGTATGTTTGTTTGTCATGTTTAGTGGTGTATGTACTGATATATTCAGTGTTCTTTGCACATTTTAGAAAATTGAACAGGTGTCTCTTGTTTAATGTTAGGGAGCAGTAGCGGATCTTGCCACGGGCAAGCAGGACTTTTGCCCGGGGCGCCGCCTTCCGGAGGGCGCAGGGCGCCATCCGGAGGGCGCCGCACCAAGGGCAAGATCCGCTGCTGCTGTGCCCCCCGCTGCCCGTTGCCCCCCGCTGCCGCTGTGAAGGGAAACTAGACGCGTACGCGACTAGTTTCCCTTCGTGGAGAGGTCCTTTACTGTGCGGTGCGCGATGACATCATACCGCACAGCAAAGGTCCTCTCCACGAAGGGAACTAGACACTATGCGTTTAGTTTCCCTTCGTGCAGAGGACCTTTGCTGTGCGGTGCGCGATGAAAATACGGTGCTTTCTAAGGCTGTGAGGAAACCAAAGGTAAAAAATTTTCTTCCCAGCTGTTGCTGTGGATACGAGGTCCCAGAGACCATCCCCAAACAATTCCTCACCCTTATAAGGCAGAATCTCCATGTGCCTTTTACAGGCAGCATCACCTGTCCACTGCCGGGTTTCTAATACCCTCCTGGCAGAATGGACATTGCATGAATTATGGATGCCAGCCGGCAAATATCCCTCTGTGCATCCTTTATATATAAGACGACGTCTTTAATATGCTCTATGTTAGCAAAATATTATCACTGTCTTAGAGTATTAATATTATCTGACAGGGTATCAGACCACGCTGCAGCAGCACTATTTATGCTGAGGCAATTGCAGGTCTCAGTATATAACCTGAGTGTGTATATACAGACTTCAGGATAGCCTCCTGCTTTTTATCAGCAGGCTCCTTCAAGGTGGCCGTATCCTAAGACGGCAGTGCCACCTTTTTTGACAAACGTGTGAGCGCCTTATCCACCCTAAGGGATATCTCCCAACGTGACCTATCCTCTGGCGGGAAAGGGTACGCCATCAGTAACTTTTTAGAAATTACCAGTTTCTTATCGGGGGAACCCACGCTTCTTTACACACTTCATTTATTTATCTGATGGGGGAACAAAACACTGGCTGCTTTTTCTCCCCAAAAATAAAACCCCTTTTATGTGTTACTTGGGTTCATGTCAGAAATGCGTAACACATTTTTCATTGCCGAGATCATGTAACGGATGTTCCTAGTGGATTGTGTATATGTCTCAACCTCGTCGACACTGGAGTCAGACTCCGTGTCGACATCTGTGTCTGCCATCTGAGGTAACGGGCGTTTTTTGAGCCCCTGATGGCCTTTGAGACGCCTGGGCAGGCGCGGGCTGAGAAGCCGGCTGTCCCACAGCTGCTACGTCATCCAGCCTTTTATGTAAGGAGTTGACATTGTCGGTTATTACCTTCCACCTATCCATCCACTCTGGTGCCGGCCCCACAGGGGGCGACATCCCATTTATCGGCCTCTGCTCCGCCTCCACGTAATGACTGAGGACAGGACCCCACAAAGTCCTTTGGGGAGACAGAGAGAGAGTATGCCAGCACACACCAGAGAGCTATATAATGCAGGGATTAACACTATAACTGAGTGATTTTTCCCCCAATAGCTGCTTGTATACACATATTGCGCCTAAATTTAGTGCCCCCCCTCTCTTTTTAACCCTTTGAGCCTGAAAACTACAGGGGAGAGCCTGGGGAGCTGTCTTCCAGCTGCACTGTGAAGAAAAAATGGCGCCAGTGTGCTGAGGGAGAAGCCCCGCCCCTTTTTCGGCGGACTTTTCTCCCGCTTTTTTATGGAGTCTGGCAGGGGTAATTTATCACATATATAGCCCTGGGACTATATATTGTGATGATTTGCCAGCCAAGGTGTCTTATATTGCCCTCAGGGCGCCCCCCCAGCGCCCTGCACCCATCAGTGACCGGAGTGTGAGGTGTACATGAGGAGCAATGGCGCACAGCTGCAGTGCTGTGCGCTACCTTGGTGAAGACCGAAGTCTTCTGCCGCCGATTTTCCGGACTCTTCATGCTTCTGGCTCTGTAAGGGGGACGGCGGCGGGGCTCCGGGAACGAACACCAAGGTCTGGTCCTGCGGTCGATCCCTCTGGAGCTAATGGTGTCCAGTAGCCTAAGAAGCCCAAACTACCACCTGTTAGGTAGGTTCGCTTCTTCTCCCCTTAGTCCCTCGCTGCAGTGAGTCTGTTGCCAGCAGATCTCACTGTAAAATAAAAAACCTTAATATACTTTCTTTCTAGGAGCTCAGGAGAGCCCCTAGTGTGCATCCAGCTCAGCCGGGCACAAGAATCTAACTGAGGTCTGGAGGAGGGTCTTAGTGGGAGGAGCCAGTGCACACCAGGTAGTCCTAAAGCTTTCTTTAGTTGTGCCCAGTCTCCTGCGGAACCGCTAATCCCCATGGTCCTTACGGAGTCCCAGCATCCACTTAGGACGTCAGAGAAAATAGGTTTACAAAAAAACAGGGCATAACGTGAATATGCATTTAAGAAACATCATACAATGTAAGCATTACTACTCAAATGGCCATAGTACAGTAATGTTTGACAAAGCTAATAAGCATAGATTCAACCATGACACAAAACAAATGTCATAAAAAGCAGTCCCTTAACTCGTCTAAACCCTCTATAGGCAATAGTATCATTAGAGGAAACACGGTAGGCTCATATTTTCGTTTAAACCACTAGGTGCTAAGGTACCTAACAAAAAAACCCACCGTGTCTCCTTTTGTAATAGGCGCCCAGCTCTATTGCCACCCCTGGGTGTAATGGGTACATGATCAATAAGGGTGGCCTGTATAGTAGCCACCCCATGTTTGGCTTGTAAACAATGGCGTGTGAACGGTTGTTCACTAGTGCCTTTTTCAAATGTTTTTTTGCTTTCCCTAAATTGCCTAATGGTCTTGCCAACATAGGCAAGACCATATGGGCAGGTTAGTACATAAACCACATGTGTGGAGGTACAGGTGAGCCTATGCATTATTTTTAGCTTTTTGCCAGAGTATGGATGATTAAAAGTCATGCCTGGGACGCCTGTTACATGTGGCGCATCCCAGGCATTTGTAACATCCGTTTTTTGGTCTCAAAAAATGCATAGATTGTATTTTTGTATTCTGAGTGATGTCCAACTTCATGACCTTGTCCCCAATATTGTTACTGCGTGTAAAACTAGGTAATAATTGTGTATCGGATAAATCAGACAAGGCTTTATCCGTTTGGATAATAGGCCAAAAGTTGTTTGGCCTTATTGATAATTTTGGAAGAGGCCGTAGTGTACTTATTAACCCAAGGTAAACAATTTTTATCTCGTCTTCTCACCCTGGTTTTCAATGTCTGGGCCCTAGTTAACTTTAAGACCTTACTTTTGGCTATCTCCAATTCGCCCAAAGGGTAACCACGCTGTGCAAACTTTTTCACCATGGTATTGAGTGCTGAATTAGTCTCCCCCGGGTCGGACGTAATACGTCTGACTCGTAAGAACTGAGAGTAGGGGAGGCCTTTGCGTAATGACAGAGGATGGAAGCTGTGGTAGTTAAGCAGGCTATTTCTATCTGTGGGCTTAATGTATATGGAAGTAGTCAGTTTATCCTCTGTGTTTAATGGTTACATCCAAGAAATTAATGCAAGTAGTGTTAATAGCATAAGTAAATTTTACTGGGTGGTCACTAGAGTTAAACTGTTCCCACAAACTTACTAGCTCATCTTGTGTACCCTGCCATAGGACCAAAAGGTCATCTATATAGCGCCTGTAATACCACAGGCATGTGGTTATAGCTGGGTCCATATAGAACATCTTCTTCTCAACAAAATACATAAATGCGTTAGCGTACGATGAGGCCACTGCTGTCCCCATCTCTGACGTCCTAGTGGATACTGGGAATTGAAGATTACCATGGGGTATAGAATGGGTCCACTGGAGCCTGGCACTTTAAGAAATTAATAGTGTGTGTGCTGGCTCCTCCCCTCTATGCCCCTCCTAGCAGACTCTGTTTAGAAAAATGTGCCCAATGAGCCGGGTGCATTCTGTGGCTCTGCAGAGAGTTTTCTTCATAAATTTATTTTAGTTTATTATTTCTTAGGCACACTGGTTGGCAACCAGTCTGCCTGAGTCGTGGGACTTAGGGGTGGACCGAACCAACTTCCTTAGAGTTAATGGTTCGTATCCCCGCTGACAGGACACTGAGCTCCTGAGGTGATGTTCTCATACCCCTCGGGTTTGAGCACATGACGGCAGCATGCCGCCAAACCTAACAGATGCAGAAGACACGGTGCTGTGAGTAATACGCCGGGGTCCCGGTTAGCAGGTCCCCAGCGCAAATGGTGGCATGAAGGGAGAGTGATCACCCAGCTATGGGCTGTGGTGCTCACTGAGTACCCACACTGGCGATTACATTAAAAAAAAAGGGGTTCCACACTTGTTTTTTATTATATTAAGGAGATTCCAGTATAAATAATTTAGAGGGGCCGCGCACCCTTACGGGGATGGAGCTTCCCAGAGAGCTGTACCAGAGGCTGAGTCACCATTTCCTGCTGGTGCGGCTGCTGTTCAGGCTGCATGCGGGCTGCTCCTCCACAGGACCCACTGTATCACCAACTATAACTGGTACCAGGGGGTTATAGTGAAGGAGGCGGGGGCGCAGTATCAGTGGTTTCCCCGCTGTGAGGTAAATTACACATAATATATATACCCGGCAGGGCGCTGCTCTGCCTGAGGTATCATGTGCTGGTCCAACCTTTTCTGTGTCACTCCATTCTTGGTTGTCTAGAATAAGTGTGCTGTCTCTATAATACTGCACTGTGTTTTTCTCTCTTAACTCAAGGCTAGGTTTACTCTTTCCTCACAAGGGTCTCTAATGTGTACCCAATGTGCACTACCTTCAAAGGATGAATTCCTTTAAAAATATGATTACAAACATAAATTCAGAGTTAACCATGGCTACACAAGAGAGGCAAACCTTGAAACAGTCAATCAGCACATTCATGTTAACCAATACTGACCACAGACAGGCTCCTCAGCCCCCCCTGTTTTTCTCTCATAAACGCACTCTCCCACAGATATTGCTGTCTGATTCTGAATTACCAGAATTAGATGAGGATAATTCCCTGTCCCCGGTAGTTGAGGCCCTAATTTTTTGCTATTAGGGAGGTTCTCAATATTCCTGATAAGGAAGCAGAACCTACAGAAGAATTGCATTTTAACGTAAAACCAAAACCCTCTGCTACTTTCCCAGTTTCTAAGGAATTAGATTTCCTGGCAAAGGCTGCGTGGTTAAATCCTGACAAAAAATTTGTCACTCCTAAACGGATACTAAATTCCTTTCCGTTTCCTATAGGGTATAGGAAAATCTGGGAAAACCTCCCTGACAGTGAATAAATCTGTGTCCATACTGTCACGTAAAATTGTACTACCTGTACCTGGGGCCATTTCTCTCAAAGAGCCTGCCGATTGCAAAATGGAGACCACTCTTAAGTCTATTCTGCAGCAGATGTAGCCCAACGCCCTACCGTAGTGTGCGGCTGGATTTCCAGAGCCATGGTCAAATGGTCTGATATTATTTTAAAAGGGGTGCATACACTACCTCAGGAGGAGATAGTTACACTACTTCAATATATCCCAGATTCTGCAAACTTCATGAGTGAAGCTGTTAAGGAACTGTGTATCATTAACGGCCGTACCTAGACTATAGTGGTATTGGCTCGGAGAGCCCTGTGGCTACAACAATGGTCAGCAGATGCTGAGTCTAAGAAAGGAATAGAGAACCTTCCTTTTACAGGTGGTGCCTTGTTTAGGGAAGAACTGAACAAGTGGATATCTCAGGTGACTGCAGAAAAATCTACATATGTCGTCTGTTGCGCCACCTGCTAGACGTCCCTATCATGGGCCCTCTCTGCAGTCCTTTCGTGTAGCCAGATTTAGAGGCAGAGCCAGAGGTGCCTCCAATGCTGCTAGAGGAACTCGCAGTAAGGCCCGTAAACACGCAGCTGCTGGAACTTTGGACCAGGCCTCCGGATCCTCTTCCACAAAGCCCTCCACATGACGGGTGGCCCCAGCAGCATGGCGCTTTTCAGGTAGGTCCTTGCCTTCAACACTTCGCCCACATATGGGCAGAATCCTGCCGGGATCCTTAGGTGCAGGATCTCATATCCCAAGGGTACCGGCTGGAATTCCAGGAACTCCCTCCTCTCAGATTCTTCAGGTCGGGCTTACCAGCTTCACCCATAGCAAGGGTTACCTTGCAATTGCAGTTCAAAAACTGTTTTCAACAGGAGTTATTGTTCCAGTACCTCCTCAACTCCACAGAAAGGGGATTTATTCAAGCCTCTTTATAGTCCCGAAAATGGACGGCTCTGTACGGCTGATCCTGAACCTCAAATCCCTGAACCCTTATCTTCGAGTGTTCAAATTCAAGATGGCATTACTGAGAGCAGTGATAGCAAGTCTGGAGGAGGGGGAGTTCCTGGTATCCCTGGATGTCAAGGATGCATACCTGCATATCCCAATATGGCCACCTCATCAGGCGTTCCTACGGTTCGCTGTACTGGACCAACACTTCCAGTTTCAGGCCTTACCCTTTGGTCTCTCCACAGCCCCAAGGGTATTCATGAAAGTTATGGCAGAGCTGATGCTGCAAATGCGTATGATGGGTGTCAACATAATCCTGTATCTGGACGATCTCCTGATAAAGGCCATGTCCCAGGAACAACTGCTGCGCAGCATCGACTTGACTACTCATCTGCCTACAGATCACGTATGAGTTCTTAATTTCAAGAAACCTGAAACCATCACAGAGAATTCAGTTCCTGGGAATGATTCTAGATACGGTGTCTCAGAAGGTTTACCTTCCATTGGACAAGGCCTTGACAATTCAGTCTACGGTCCGCTTGGTTTTTAAACCACGCAGGATCTCAATTAATCTTTGTAGTCGCTTGCTGGGCAAGAT
The DNA here is from genome assembly GCF_028390025.1 of Pseudophryne corroboree. Classification (NCBI taxonomy): domain Eukaryota; kingdom Metazoa; phylum Chordata; class Amphibia; order Anura; family Myobatrachidae; genus Pseudophryne; species Pseudophryne corroboree. The sequence continues at coordinate 616,523,712 of NC_086444.1, read as the reverse complement.
GGTAGCCTCTTACAAGGAGATACAGTACGGCAGGTTTCATGCACGACCATTCCAACTGGATCTGTTTGACAAATGGTCGGGTTCTCGCCTGCACATGCATCAGACTATAACGCTGTCGCTGAAAGCAAGGATATCCCTACTATGGTGGCTACAAGTCTCCCATCTGATGGAGTATCGGAGTTTCAATATCTGGTCTTGGTCTCTGTTAACAACGGATGCCAGACTCCAGAGTTGGGGGGCTGTGACGTAGGGGGCGCAGTTCCAGGGAAAATGGTCGTGTCGGGAATCTACGCTTTCCATCAACATCCTGGAACTCAGAGCAATTTACAATGCTCTCTTGCAAACCTCATACCTCCTTCGGAATCGAGCCATCCAGGTGCAGTCGGACAACGCCACGGCAGTGGCGTACATCAATCAACAGGGAGGAACAAGAAGCAGGGCTGCAATGCTAGACGTGTCAATAATTCTCTGGGTGGAAGTCAACGCAAGGGCCATCGCAGCCATATACATTCCAGGAGTGGACAACTGGGAAGTGGACTTCCTCAGCAGGCATGGCCTCCATCCGGGGGAATGGGGCCTTCACCCTCAGGTGTTTCAACAACTGATTCACTGTTGGCGCTGTCCGCAAATAGACCTGATGGCTTCTCGTCTCAACAAGAAGCTCTGTCGTTACTGCTCCAGAACGAGGGATCCACAAGCAATAGTGGTAGACGGTCTGTTGACACAATGGACTTAGCAGTTTGTGTACCGGTTTCCTCTGCTTCCTCTCATTACAAGAGTTTTAGAAAGAACCAAAAGGAAAGAGTTCAGGCAATTCTGGTTGCCCCAGATTGGCCTCGACGGGCCTGGTATGTGGACCTCCTGACTGTGGCTCAGGAGGAACCTTTGTCTCTGCCACTACGCAAGGACCTTCTTCAACAAGGACCGTTTGTTTATCCAGACTTACAGCAGCTCCGTTTAACGGCTTGGAGGTTGAGAGGGAGAATTTAACTAGAAAGGGTCTCGCATCGAAGGTTATTTCCACTATGGTCCAGGCCTGTAAGGAGGTTACATCCAAACATTACCACCGTATTTGGAAGAAATGTTTCTTGGTGTGAGGGTAGAAAATATTCCCCTGTGTAATTTCATCTTGGCTGGTTTCTACTGTTCCTGCAAGCAGGCGTGGATAAGGCTTAAGATTAGGCTCCAAGTTTCAGATTGTGGTTCTCTCCATCTTCTTCCAGAAACAGCTGGTGGTACTTCCAGAAGTACAGACTTTTCTAAAGGAGGTTATGCATATTCAACCAGCCTTTGTCCCTCCCACGGCTCCGTGGGACCTCAGTGTGGTCTTGACCTTTCTCCAGTCAGATTGGTTTGAAACCTTACATAGGGTAGACTTGAAGTACCTAATGTGGAAGACAGTTATGTTACTGGCCTTAGCTTCTGCTTGGTCTGGTTCAAACACGTTCGTAAAGTTCTACAGGTTCGACACCTTGGCCAAGGATGACCTTCCGTTTGGTCAGGCGGTTTTGCAGGGGTCTCAGCACTCTCCCATCCGTTTTCGGAGCTTTGGGATGACCCTATGGTAGTCTTCAATTCCCAGTATCCACTAGGATGCTAGAGAAAAGGGGAATTTAATACCTACTGGTAATTCCTTTTCTCGTAGTCCATAGTGGATACTGGGCGCCTGCCTCAGTGCTTTGTTTCCTGCTTACCTGGTTGTAAGTGTTCTTGGTTGGGTTTGCTGTTGCTTTCCCTGTTCCATGTTTGGTTAGATTTGCTATCCTTCTATTGTTAGTGTTTTGTTTTCCTCTGTTTTGGTTAGCTCTTCTATCTTGTTATTGTGTGTGTTGGTTCGTTACCTCACCGCTTTTTGTGTTCTATCCTCTCAAAGTATGTCTGTCTCCTCGGGCACAGTTTTCCTAGACTGAGTCTGCTAGGAGGGGCATAGAGGGGAGGAGCCAGCACACACTATTAATTTCTTAAAGTACCAGGCTGCAGTGGACCCGATCTATACCCCATGGTAATCTTCAATTCCCAGTATCCACTATGGACTACGAGAAAAGGAGTTACCGGTAGGCATTAAAATGCCCCCTTTTTCTTTTAAACACAATTTTATTGAGAGTATCACAAAAATATAACAGCAGACAAAATATATCAAGAAGCCTGGTCAGATAAAATACAAACAAAGTTGCAATAAGGTGTAACATCAATAATTTTCAAAATTTAGAGTGACAAGAGGGTTGTCTCACGGCGACTGTGTTGCAATCCGTCAAAGAGAACTGGAGACAGAGAGTAGAAGAAAGAATAACAGAGAGACAAAAGGGAGAAGAAGGAGAAAGAACAAGTTGAGATAGAGGAACAGGAAAGGGATATAGAATGGAGGGGTGGCCTCCAGACTTAATATTTTGAGAAGCATCATATTTAAGTTCATCAGGGTACAAATGAGGAGGAAGCCTGTAGGGAGGTTAGCCAGGGAGACCAAACTTTATCAAATAGTTTAGAGGAATTACATAGAACAGCAGTCATATCAAATTCGGGAGATTATCACTTGCGGGGGGGGGGGGGGCTTTTCCAGTTCATTGCAATTTGGCATGTCATAGCAGAAACTACATGCTGAAACAGTTTATTTTGGTGTCGACTGAGATTAGGGAGCGTCAAAGGGAGCAGAGAATACTGAGGATCGGGAAAAATAGAGGTCTCGAAGAGGTGCAAGAGCAGGGAGACAAGCTCCTACCAAACTTTACACATTTTTGGTCATGACCACCCGATGTGCTAAAAGGAGCCTACATCTGCACACCCTCTCCAGCACCTATCCGAGGTATCAGGGAACATAGGGGGTCATTCCGAGTTGATCGAAGCTGTGCTAAATTTAGCACAGCTATGATCAGGCACTCAGACATGTGGGGAGACGCCCAGCACAGGGCTAGTCCACGCCGCATGTCAGTGCCACCCTCCCCCGCAGAAATGCAAAAGCATCGCATATCGGCGATGCATTCGCATTTAAGGAGTAACTCCCGGCCAGCGCAGCTCCTGCAGCTGGCCGGGAGAACCTCTTCGCTGCCCGGATCGCAGCGGCTGCGTGTGACGTCATGCAGCCGCCGCATCCCGCCCCTCCAACAGACTGGCCACGCCTGTATTGGCCGGACCGTGCTCCTAAATGGCGGCTTAACGGCGCCGTCCAGCCCCCTCCCGTCCAGCGACCGCCTCGGCCTTTCAATCAGGCAGAGGTGATCGCTAGGCAACGACGGCCTTCGTCTGGCATGCGCCAGTGCACTGCGGCACCGGCGCATGTGCAGTACTGACCTGATCGCACTGCTGCGATAAACTGCAGCGTGTGATCGGGTCAGAATGACCCCCATAATCTGTAAATGAGAGGGAACATAATACCAGCGGTAAAGAAATTTATAAATATTTTGTTTGATTTTGACACAAATTGAGCTGGAAGTGGCATTATCCCAGATGTCAACCCAATCCTCACTGTCTATAGCATGTCCCAGATCCCTTTCCCACACCAGTTCATGAGGAGCCCGGATCGGGGTAGTCTCGTCGCTAAGCAAGGCATAGATGTCGGAGATTAAGCCCTTAGTGTTGAAGCATTTCCAGCCTATATATTCGAAAGAGGATAGTGGTCTATTAAGGAGAGTTGAGGTGATTGTAGAATGGAAGTGCCTAATTTGCAGATAGCAAAAGAAATCCGTGGTTGGAATTACTGTACAATCACGACAATGTGCAAACTGAGGAAAGGAAGCATCAGGAGTAATTTCATTAATATAGGATATATTGCCCAAGTGCCAGTTGGTAAAAGAGGACCTACACATACCAGGGGGGAAGTCCGGGTTATGAAATAATGGAGTTAGGGGAGACGGACGTGGGGCCAATCCAAACTGTCTATTTGCCAAATCCCATGTATCTAACGAGCGAGACACCACGGGATGAGAGTGGGCCACTCGAGGACACTGACTCCTATGGAGCCACAATAAAGAGGACAACGTGGCTAGACCTACCTCTTCAGCCTCAATCCTCACCCGCTCCACCCTTATTGCACCATTGTACACAGTGAGAGAGCTGTGCAGCATAGTAGTATTTTCTAAAGTCCGGGATGCCCAGTCCACCCCCTCTGGAGCGACGCTGGAGTAGTTTGAGTCTAATACGAGGGTATATACGGTTCCATATAAAGTGAGAGGTTTGGTGTTGTAATGTTTTAAAGACAGAGAGGGATGTAAATCGGAAGGGTCTGAAACAGGTATAAAAGTTGAGGGAGCACACTCATCTTGACAGTTTATTCTGCCTATCCAAGAGATATACAGCAGTAGTTGGACCAGTCCAGTAAGTCATTCTTGATTTTCTCTAATAAGCGGGGATAATTTGCCTGAAACAGTTGGTGGTGATGGTGAGTCAAATAAATACCACGGTATTTGATTTTATTTTTATGCCAGTTGCAGGGCAGCATACTTTCCAAAGCATGCTTAAGCGCCTGTGGGATATTAAAATCAAGAACCTCCATTCTGTCAACATTAGTTTTATAACCAGAATTATGAGAGTACGAGCGGTTCTCGGATAAAAGAGATGGAAGGGATTGCGCTGGATCCATAAGAGAAATCAGGAAATCATCAGCGTATAACACAATTTTGTGTTCGGATAAGCCAGTTGACACTCCATGTATAGCTGTATTACTGCGAATCTTTGCCGCCAGAGGCTCCATGACTAGCGCAAATATTAGGGGTGAGAGCGGGCAACCCTGCCTGGTACCATTGGCAATCCCAAAACTAGCAGAAGAAACACCGTTGACCAAAACCTGGGCTGATGGGGAGCGGTAAAGTGCTTTGCCCCGTCCAAACATTTTACCAGAGAATACCATTTTACTAAGCACCGTGAAGGCAAACGGCCAGGAGATTCGGTCAAAGGACTTCTCCGCACCAAGAGCTAGAAAAAGGGAGGGAGCTTTTCGATTTTGAATGGAGTGAATTAGATCAATGGCTTTACTGGTGTTATCCGACGCCTGGTGTCCAGGGATAAACCTGACTTGATACGGGTGGACCAAGCTAGGTAACAGGGGGGCCAGCTGATTAGCGAAGATTTTCACATAAATCTTCAAGTCAACGTTCAATAACATAATTGGCCTATAAGAGCAGCTAGTCGGATCTCTATCAGGTTTCGGGATTACCACAGTATCAGCCCGCGTTGTCTCTGGGAGAAAGGAAGCTCCTACCAGGAGATCATTAAACAAAGAGGAAAGCTGCAGGACCAGCTCTTTTGCAAACAATTTATAGTATCGGGCAGTAAAACCACCAGAGCCCGGGGCGGCAGATGTACGCATAGAGTGGATAGCTGCTAACATCTCTTCATCCGAGATCCGGCTATTAAGTGCATCCAACTGGATGTCTGAGAGAGTAAGAAGGGTCGTATCGGACAAGTATGAGTGTATTCCCTCGACTCCAGCAGAAGACGAAAAGGGCAAATCCGACAGATTATAAAGGAAGCTATAAAAGGACCTGAAGACTTCAGACGTTGTTTCGGGGACATATGTGTAGGAACCACGTTGCGGCGAGTAGAATTTTTCTATGGTGCCTAGTGCCTGTTTACGATGCAATTTATTGGCCAACAACGAGTCCGTTTTATCCATTTTATCATAAGTGTTGGCGAAGTTTACGTAGGATTAGCGCTGCATGGTTAGAGAGAAGGGTATTAAGTTGACCGCGTAAAGAATCAATTTTTGAGAGAGCAAAGAAGCACTGGGGGACACGTTATGTTGAGTTAATGAGTCGGCAATTTGCGATTCAAGCAACTGGACCTCCTGTGCAGCTTTTTCCCTCATTGCCGATGATTTGGCTATTAGAGCACCACGTATGGATGCCTTATGAACCTCGCAAAGGGCACTAAGGGGAATGTCGGGAGATGATTTTTCTGAGAAAGAGCAAGTGATTGGCAACAAATTTTCATCCAACGCAGAAGGAAGTTGCAGAAGCGAGTTGTCAAGGTGCCATGTATACCTTCTAAGGGGTGTAGTACTGGTGACCGGCGGTCTCCTGACCGCCGGTCACCTTACCGACGCCGGGATCCCGGCGGGGAGGGGTGAGTGCAGCAAGCCCCTTGAGGGCTCGCTGCGCTCGCCACGCTGCGGGCTCGGTGGCGACCTGCGCGGTCGCCACGGGTTCTATTCCCACTCTATGGGTGTCGTGGACACCCACGAGTGGAAATAGTCCCTGTTGGTCGGCATGCCGACCATCGGGATAGTGAGCCGTCGGGCTCACGGAGGAGGTCATGTGACTGTCGGTCAGCTGACCGGCGGTCACATGAATACCACCCCTTCTAAGGGGTGTGCGCAGTGCCAGATTAAGGTAAACATGGGCCTGGAGCTGAAATTCATGAAGGGCCTAATGTGCCGCTGCAGGGGGTGTGGCCAATGTTGCAGGTGATTATTTTTTTTGAGGGGTCATGTCCAATGGTGTGTGGGCCCTACTGTGGCGGTGGTCTGCACATGGCATGGCATGTGCTATGGGGTGCAGACAGCACTTTGAAGAGCATGCTGGATTGGTGATGGTCTATGGGGGGGTCATCTCATAATATTACTGATATATATATATATATATATATATATATATATATATAGATAACTATATATATATATATATATATATATATATAGTTATCTAGCTAGGGAGATGGGACAGACCTAGGAGAGGAGCCTGGCCTTAAAAGATAGTGTGAGGGGAGGGAAAAAAGGATGGCACACCAGTCGGGGGTAGGGAAAGGAGGGGAGGGCAGACTGGGGTGATAGTGTATGGTGGGAACATCTCGTGTCATCACTCTGAGATGGTACAGAAGAAAAAAAAAACAAATTTTATATATATATATATATATATATATATATGGGTTGGGTATGCATGACCCGCATCCCGGCAGCGGTATGCCAGCTGGCGCAAGTCGCCCCTTGCAGGCTTGCTGTGGTCACCACAGGTTCTATTCTCACTCTATGGGTGTCATGGACACCCACAAATGGGAATAGTCCCTGTTGGCTGGCATGCCAACCGTCAGGATTTTCAGGGGGCGGAATGAAGAGGGAGGTGCTGTGACCGGCGGTCACATAACTTCATCCCATATATATATATATATATATATATATAATAGTAATTTCGGAGAGCCTGTCCTCCTGAATGCATGCAAAATGGGAGGGAGGGCATGTGCCAAAATGGCTCTTACAGACAGAACAAAGAGAGGAGTCAAGAACTTGCAGGATTGGCCGAGGAGGGGGGGTCGATTTGTGAAAAAGAGCGTGGTGGTGGTGATGGGGACTGAAGAGGTAAAGAAAAGAGGATGAGCATCAATCACAATGGTGGGCAGGGCAAACTAAAATGTCCTGGCAGGTGGTTCCTTTGCCAGTGTAGTTTAAGCACTGCCCACTGGTTCCTTGGCAGAACTCTTGCCAGCTGCTCTGCTTTGCCTGCTGGAACTTCTCCTTGCTGCTAAGTCCCGGGGCTGCCTTTTCTGAGCTCAAAGGATTAGTGTGCGGGGACAGGTCTGGTGGGTGACAGAGCGAGTGTGGAGGGACAGGTCTGGTGTGTGACAGGGTGAGGGTGTGGGGATAGGTCTGGTAGGGGACAGGGTGAGAGTGCGGGGATAGGTCTGGTAGGGGACATGGTGAGGGGGCGGGGATAGGTCTGGTAAGGGACAGGGTGAGGGTGCAGGATCATGTCTGGTAAGGGACAGGGTGAGGGTGCAGGATCATGTCTGCTAGGGAACAGGGTGAGGGTGCTGGGATAGGTCTGGTAGGGGACAGGGTGAGGGTGTGGGGATAGGTCTAGTAGGGGACAGGGTGAGGGTGTGGGGATAGGTCTGGTAGGGGACAGGGTGAGGGGACAGGTCAGGTAGGGGACAGGTCTGGTAGGGGATAGGGTGAGGGGACAGGTCTGGTAGGGGACAGGGTGAGGGTGCGGGGATAGGTCTGGTAGGGGACAGGATGAGGGTGCGGGGACAGGTCTGGTAGGGGACAGGGTGAGGGTGCGGGGACAGGTCTGGTAGGGGACAGGGTGAGGGTGCGGGGATAGGTCTGGTAGGGGACAGGGTGAGGGTGCGGGGATAGGTCTAGTAGGGGACAGGGTGAGGGTGTGGGGATAGGTCTGGTAGGGGACAGGGTGAGAGTGCGGGGTTAGGTCTGGTAGGGGACAGGGTGCAGGGACAGGTCAGGTAGGGGACAGGTCTGGTAGGGGATAGGGTGAGGGTGCGGGGATAGGTCTGGTAGGGGACAGGGTGAGGGTGCGGGGATAGGTCTGGTAGGGGACAGGGTGAGGGTGCGGGGACAGGTCTGGTAGGGGACAGGTCTGGTAGGGGATAGGGTGAGGGGACAGGTCTGGTAGGGGACAGGGTGAGGGTGCGGGGATAGGTCTAGTAGGGGACAGGGTGAGGGTGTGGGGATAGGTCTAGTAGGGGACAGGGTGAGGGTGTGGGGATAGGTCTGGTAGGGGACAGGGTGAGAGTGCGGGGACAGGTCTGGTAGGGGACAGGGTGCAGGGACAGGTCTGGTAGGGGACAGGGTGAGGGTGCGGGGATAGGTCTGGTAGGGGACAGGGTGAGGGTGTGGGGATAGGTCTAGTAGGGGACAGGGTGAGGGTGTGGGGATAGGTCTGGTAGGGGACAGGGTGAGAGTGCGGGGATAGGTCTGGTAGGGGTGAGGGTGTGGGGATAGGTCTAGTAGGGGACAGGGTGAGGGTGTGGGGATAGGTCTGGTAGGGGACAGGGTGAGAGTGCGGGGATAGGTCTAGTAGGGGATAGGGTGAGGGTGCGGGGATAGGACTGGTAGGGGACAGGGTAAGGGTGCAGAGACAGGTCTGGTAGGGGACAGGGTGCGGGGATAGGACTGGTAGGGGACAGGGTGAGGGTGCAGGGACAGGTCTGGTAGGGGACAGGGTGAGAGTGCGGGGACAGGTCTGGTAGGGGACAGGGTGAGGGTGCGAGGACAGGTCTGGTAGGGGACAGGGTGAGGGTGCGGAGACAGGTCTGGTAGGGGACAGGGTGAGGGTGCGGGGATAGGTCTGGTAGGGGACAGGGTGAGGGTGCAGGGACAGGTCTGGTAGGGGACAGGGTGAGGGGACAGGGACAGGTCTGGTAGGGGACAGGGTGAGGGGACAGGTCTGGTAGGGGACATGGTGAGAGAGTCTGTGCAGGCAGGTATGGGCACAGGTACAGCTCCCCCCCCATTTTGTCCTTTCACAGCAACCCCCACCCCGCAATATTAACCTTACATTGGTAAAATCCCTTCAATATTTTCTACCACATCACAGTACTTATCCACAGTGTCCTCATCACAGGCAACACCAGCAAACAATAAAATTACCTTGTAATAAACGCCCCTGCGCCTTCACCAGCTCCCCTGGCAGCCTGGACTGACGTGACACTGAGAACACTGGAAGAGTGGAGATAAGGGAGGCGGAGCTGCTCGGCCACAACACAAACACAACGGCCGGGTACGAGTGCCTCCCGTCCGCAGCCAGCCATGCGCATGTGGCTGCGGATGGCCATCAATATGTGACATATAGCAGTCTGAGGGGGGGATTGTCAGATGGCTACCCGACGTGCCCCCAGCCCAACCAGCCCCTGTGATTCCTAGCCCGGCTCCAGCCTGGAGCTGAAAGCTGGAGGCGGAGCTTGGCTAGAATAAAACCTAGATGCACGGGGGAGGAGCCTCATGCTGGTGCGGGCCGTGCATCTGGCTGCAAAAAAAAAACTCCTAAATGACACGGAGGGGACACGTGCCTGGGTGCCCGCCCCCCCCCCCCCGCAACCCTGAGTCCGCCACTACGGCAGAGGGGAGTATGACGGCCGCCGACAGCTTGTGAGTTGTGACAGGAAAAAGTTTTTTTCTGTCACCACTGTCAGTCTCCTTGGGCCTATTTTCATGGGGAGGCCTGGAGCTGCAGCTCCATCCGCCCCATTGTTAATCCGGCCCTGGGTGTGCGGTAGATATCTACAAGGAGAAAGACCCCTGCGTGATCAGTCCATGTCAGTGGAGTGATGCTGCATCAGTAATCAGTGTAATAAGGGCAGATAAAATATGAATCCTATCGATCCTGGAATAGTGTTTTTGCGGTGCCGAAAAGTGGGTAAAGTCTTTAGTGTGGGGATGTTGAGTCCGCCAGGTATCACTAAGATTGTGACGTTTTAAGGAAGTAATAAGGGTACGGGAGGGCATAGGGAGGGTTGTCATAGAAGCGTGATGAAGAGGACTGGTTCTATCTAACAATGGGTCGATGATTGTATTAAAATTGCCGCTCATGATAATGTGACCTTGCGCCTCCTTGTTCAGGTGCTTAGAGAATCAAAGAACAGAGATTGGCCTTGGTTGGGAGCATAAATGGAGACTGAAGTAAGAGTCATGGATTGGAGGATACCTTTTACCATAAGAAACCGTCCTTCAGAGTCAATCACCATTTTAGAGTGGACAAACGGAATGTCACGGTGGATTAAAATAGCCACACCACGTTTCTTACAGACCGCAGAGGAAAAGGACTGAGAAAACCACCTACCTCTAAACTGGGTATGTAAACCAGAGAGGTATGTTTATTGGAGAAAGGCAATGTCGACTTTTTCTCTCCTACAGGCCTCCAGAAACTAGAGATGAGCGGGTTCGGATCACTGAGAACCAAACCCTACAGAACCTCTCTACCCTAGTCCGGATCCGAGTAAGGCTCGGGTTTTCCTGCCTGACTCGGAAACCAGAACGAGGCAAAACGTCATCATCCCGCTGTCAGATTCTCATGGGATTTGGATTCCATATAAGGAGCTGCGCGTCCCCGCCATTTTCACTCCGACATTGGAGAGTGTAGAGAGGATGTATCTCCGTTCTCTCAGTGTCCGTGTCTTGTGCTGCATCTGTCCAGTCACAGTGGTTGTGTCCTCTTGCTGCCATATGTCCATTGCTGCTGAATAGGGTGCTGCGTTGTGCTGCAACAGTTCAGTGGTGGTGTATTGTGCTGCTTCAGTCCAGTCACAGTGGCATCCTCTGCCATATGTCCAGTGCTGCTGTATAGGGTGCTGTGTTGTGCTGCATCAGTTCAGTGGTGGTGTATTGTGCTGCATCAGTGAAGTGGTAGTGTCCTCTGCATTAGCCATCAGTCATTCCAGTGACCAGTCACAGTGGTATCCTCTGCTGCCATATATCCAGTGCTGCTGTGCCGCATATTGTGTTATTTAACTCCAGAAAAATAATGGAGAACAAAAATTTGGAGGATAAAATAGGGAAAGATCAAGAACCACTTCCTCCTAATGCTGAAGCTGCTGCCACTAGTCATGACATAGATGATGAAATGCCATCAACGTCGTCTGCCAAGGCCGATGCCCAATGTGATGGTAGAGGGCATGTAAAATCCAAAAAGCGAAAGTTCAGTAAAAAGTCCCCAAAAAATAAATGTAAATAGTCTGAGGAGAAATGTAAACTTGGCAATATCCCATTTACGACACAAAGTGGCAAGGAATGGCTAAGGCCATGGCCTGTGTTCATGACTAGTGGTTCAGCTTCACATGACGATGGAATCCCTCATCCTCCCGCTAGAAAAATTAAGAGATAAGCTGGAAAAAGCACAGAAAAAACCTGTGCATTCTGAGATGGTATCACAAATCCCCAAGGAGAGTCCAAGTGTGTCGGCGGTTGTGATGCCTGACCTTCCCAACACTGGACAGGAAGAGGTGGCTCCTTCTACCATTTGCACGCCCCCTGCAAGTGCTCACAGTCCAGTTTCTGATATTCAAATTGAAGATGTTACTGTTGAAGTACACCAGGATGAGGATATGGGTGTTGCTGGCGCTGAGGAGGAAGTTGACGATGAGGATTCTGATCGTGATGTGGTTTGTTTAAGTGAGGCACCGGGGGAGATGCCTGTTGTCCATGGGATGAAGAAGCCCATTGTGATGCCTGGGCAAAATACCAAAAAAGCCACCTCTTCGGTGTGGAAATATTTCTCCACATATCCAGACAACAGTGTCAAGCCGTATATTGCCTCTGTCAATCTGTAATAAGTAGGGATAAGGATGTTAACCACCTAGGAACATCCTCCTTTATATGTCACCTGCAGCGCAATCATCAGAAGTCAGTGTCAAGTTGTGAAACTTTGGGTAAGAGCATAAGCAGTCCAATGACGCCTAAATCCCTTTTTCCTCTTGTACCCAAGCTACTGCAAGCCACACCACCAACTCCCTCAACGTCAACTTCCTCCTCAGCCATGAACATCAGTAGTCTTAAGGGCCATGTCCCTGGCAAGACTGACAAGTACTCTCCTAACCGGGATTCCTCGGGAGGATCCTTGAGTGGTACGCCTACTGCTGCTGTTGCTGCCGCCGCTGCTGGGGGTCGATTATCATCCCAGAGGGAAGTCAGAAGACCACTTGTACTACTTCCAGTAAGCAATTGACTGTCCAACAGTCCTTTGTGAGGAAGATGAAATGACAGCAGTCATCCTGTTGCAAAGCGGATAACTGAAGCCTTGACTCTTATGTTGGTGTTAGACGTGCGTCCGGTATCCGCCATTAGTGCAGTGGGATTTGAACAATGAATGGAGGTATTGTGTCCCTGGTACCAAATCCCATCTAGGTTCCACTTCACTAGCCAGGTGATACAGAGAATGTACAGAGACGTCAGAAAAATTGTCGCCGCGGACATGTGGACAAGTATAACAGGGCAGACTAAGGACTAAATGACTGTGACAGCCCACTGGGTAGATGTATTGCCTCCTGCAGCAACAACAGCAGCAGCAGCACCACCAGTAGCAGCATCTTTCAAATCCAAACTCGTTTCTAGGCAAGCTATGCTGTGTATCACTGCAATATTGCGCGTGCATTACAACTTGGTAAATTCCAGCACATCCCATGTTTTGCACATACAATTAATTTGGTGGTGCAGAATTTTTAAAAAAATTACAGTAGTGGACAGGATATGTTGTCAGTGGCCCGAAAAATTGCGGGACACTTTCGACATTCTGCCACTGCGTGTCGAAGACTGGAGCACCAGCAAACACTCCTGAACCTGCCCTGCCATCAACTGAAGCAAGAGGTGGTAACGAGGTGGAATTCGACACACTATGGGGGTAATTCCAAGTTGATAGCAGCAGGAATTCTGTTAGCAATTGGGCAAAACCATGTGCACTGCAGGGGGGGGCAGAATTAACATGTGCAGAGAGAGTTAGATTTGGGTGTGGTGTGTTCAATCTGCAATCTAATTTGCAGTGTAAAAATAAAGCAGCCAGTATTTACCCTGCACAGAAACAATATAACCCACCCAAATCTAACTCTCTCTGCAAATGTTATATCTGCCCCCCTGCAGTGCACATGGTTTTGCCCAACTGCTAAAAAATTTCCTGCTGCGATCAACTTGGAATTACCCCCTATATGCTTCAGAGGATGAAGGAGCAGCAAAAGGCCATTAACGCCTATGCATCCACCTATGATATAGGCAAAGGAGGGGGAATGCACTTGACTCAAGCACAGTGGAGAATGATTTCTGTCTTGTGCCAGGTTCTCCAACCCTTTGAACTTGCCACATGTGAAGTTAGTTCAGACACTGCCAGCTTGAGTCGAGTCATTCCCCTCATCAGGCTTTTGCAGAAGCAGCTGGAAAAATTGATGGAGGAGCTAAGATGGAGCGATTCCGCTAAGTATGTGGGACTTGTGGATGGAGCCCTTCATTCCCTTTGCCAGGATTCAAGGGTGGTCAATCTGTTGAAATCAGAGCATTACATTTTGGCTTCCGTGCTCGATCCTAGGTTTAAAGCCTACGTTGTATCTCTCTTTCCGGCAGACACAAGTGTGCAGAGGTTCAAAGACCTGCTGGTGAGTAAATTGTCAACTCAAGCGGAATGTGACCCGTCAACAGCTCCTCCTTCAATTTCTCCCACCACTGGGTCTGCAATGAAAAGGATAAGATTTCCTAGTCCACCCGCTGGTGTTGATAAAGGCCAGTCAGGAGCGAAAGCTGACATCTGGTCCAGACTGAAGGACCTGCCAACATTTTCTGAAATGTACTGTCACTGCATATGATTCTGTCACCATTGAAAGAATGGTGGAGGATTATATGAGTGACAGCATCCAAGTAGGCATGTCACACAGTCCGTATGTATACTGGCAGGAAAAAGAGGCAATTTGGATGCCCTTGCACAAACTGGCTTTATTTTACCTAAGTTGCCCCCCCTCCAGTGTATACTCCGAAAGAATGTTTAGTGCAGCCGGTCACCTTGTCAGCGATCGGTGTAGGAGGTTACTTCCACAAAATGTGGAGAAGTTGATGTTCATCAAAATTAATTATAAATGGGGGGCGTGGCCTGGCTAGCAAGACGAGAGGAGGTGATCTGTGTGTGCTCCTGTTGGTTTTGGCCTTCTACCTGCTATAAAAAATACCTCACAGGTCACCACACACTTTTAAACAAGTGCACCTGCTCCCTGCCCCAGCTAGTACCGGAGGGTGTCGGTTGCGGAGCCGGGGAGCCCTTGTAAGGGCTCCTGCAGGTTGCGGCCTTCCCCTCCATAAGAAGCCGGGGTCTGTGGTGCGACCTCCCACCCCACCGGAAGTGGGGCTGACCGGGACAACTGTCCGGGGAGACCAGGAGGACGAGCCCATACGCCGGACCGACGGGAGAAGATATCCCCAGAACCGGGGACCCCGCTCTGTGACCCTGCAGCAGCCATTGGGACCGTGTGCAGTTGGCGGCGGAGGCGGCTCCGTACGGTGGGTGAGTCCCCCCCTTGCTGGTGCACACCAGCGCAGCATCGGGGCTCTTCCCTCCCTCTCCCCGCGGCCCTTGCCTCTACCGCTTCACCTGCAGTAGCCTGCTCCGTGCCGCGGACCCGGGAAGCGGTCCCCGGAGCTCCCGCGAGATGCGGCCTAGCGGCGGGCCTCAGACCGGGGCCTCGATTGCGGGGCCGGACCCGCGATAGCCGCGGATAGATTTTACGGCCTCTGACACCGCTTCTGACCGTTCGGCTGGCGGCTACATACCCAGAAGAGGCCCTCCCTATTGCCTATTGCCTTTACCTCTCCATTACACCGAGCCCAAAATCGTGCCGCACAAGAGTGCGGGAAGCCCGGAGGCCATCTTGAAAACGGCGCATATTATACCTGGATGCCCCGCTGATCTCCAGGGTGTAGGGGATTGGGTTCACAGTACTCCTCAGAACCCCTGCCTAGACCCCCGTGCCCAGTACCTCTGCACCGCCGCACACCACACCAAACTGTGGGGGGAAAATCTGTTGCGCAGTGACCACCTCACCCTGCAATTGCCCTCTCTCCTTTAATATACCTTATCAAGGCCAAATTGAGCTCCCACGGGCTGGAGCCGCTACGCTCAAACACACCTCGGAGGGGCTATAATACTCTGCAAGACAGGACCTCTTAAAGCTCACCGCGGGGGTCCTCCCTTGCACCCTCACATATAACAGCTACGGGGCTTTGGGTGACCCTAATGGACATCTCTGCCTTCAGAGGATACCAACTCTTTTGTGGGCCGGGAGCATACACCCACTGCGTTGGGGCCTGATCAATACCTACACATCATAGTGCACCCGACTGGACCTTCCTGATCATCATCTGTGAAGCGCCTATCATGTGATCTCGATACGTAATGCACCCGATCCCGTGTGTGACTCTAATGCTATAGGAGCTACCCCGCCCAGGTGTTGACTACCAAATTACCTCACTTCTCTCTGCCACTATGCCTAAAGGGGGGGGAAAATCGAACGCCCACAATCTGGTGGGCTACTTCAAGAATTCTGCTCCATCGTCCACCAGGAAAACTTCCTCGCCTCCTCCTGCTTCAGCGACGTCTGATCGAGACTCAGATGAAGACTCTTCCTCCACTACCGCTACAAAAGCGGACGTCGCCCTTCTCCTGTCCGAAATGCGCAATATTAAAAAATCAATACGTGCGGAGGTACAAGAGGCTATCTCAGGTCTGAAAACGGACGTGGACAATCTGGGCTCCAGGGTTGATGCTATCGAACGGTAACAAGAGGAGCTTATCGCTTTCCAACAAGAATCAGAACAGGAGATAATCCAAATGCGTACAGACGTTATGCTATTAGCGGATAAACAAGAAGATTTGGACAACAGAGGCCGTCGGAACAATCTTAGAATCCGTAACGTCCCCGAGACGGTGGAACAAAACCACCTCACGGATTATCTACTCCGCCTCTTCCGCTCACTTGCTCCCTCCATTCCGGATGACATGCTACTCCTTGACAGGGCTCACAGGGCTCTACGTCCTAGATCCCAAGATGCTAAAACACAGAGAGACGTAATCCTACGTTTTCACTACTTTGTGGTCAAAGACCAAGTTTACGCCAAAGCTCGGAGGTCCTCGACTATCCCTTTTGAAGGCTCTGATCTCGCGATCTTCCAGGACCTGTCGCCAGTCACGTTAAATAGAAGGAGGGAGCTAAAGGACATAACCAAAACCCTGAGAGACAACAACATCAGATATAGGTGGGGCTTCCCTTTTGCCCTCCAAGTCAAGGCAGATGGCAAATTCCTTTCCGCCAGATCCCCCGACGAGGCCCTTCAGCTTCTCCATCGATTGAACATCTCCGGCCCCCCGACCACTCCTCAAAGCTCTCTACCAGTCAACACCTCCCCTTCCCTCACAGCCCCATCCCCAAATTGGACCACCGTCGGAACTACTTCTCATGCCTCTCTAGATACATGATCCAACATTAGTGGTTCTTCCTACAAGGACTTGACAATTGCATAAGCCTTCTAACGGTCCTTAGGGAATCACTTTACACTATGCTGAGATCCCCGTATGGTGTAGGGCCCTCGGTCTAGTTAATGTTTACCGTTTATTGCCTTATTAAGTTTATTGTGTGGGGGCCGGGTTTGGCCCTCGGGGCCGGGGTTCTATGCGGGCGGCCGCGTGGGCTCCGGTCCCGGGTGGCCCGACTGGTTCGGGCCCTCTTTATCTATTTCAACCGAGTTTTACTGTTACTACAGTTGTTATGTGATCACCATGCCATGTTTTACCCCCAGCTCCATCGCCTCTGCTCCCCTCCCCCCCCTCCCTCTTCCCTCCCCCTTTAGCTCCCTTAGCATACTAATTGCAATATGTAAACTTTAACCGAGTTTGATCACACACGGGACCCGATTCCCTCTCTGAGCTGCTGGGTCCATCCACCCCCCGCTCGACCCTCAAGGTCGACGTCGGACGAACTGGACCTGCGGGTCTATTTCCTCCTTGGGTCCGACCAGTGAGAATGGATTTGATTTGTCTTCTAGTTACTGGTACTAATTTATGCCTTTTCCTCATCTGTTCTCCTACTCTTTCTCCCCATCTTTTTCTGTCCTTCTCCCCCTCTCTTTCCTCAGTCTCTTTCAGGGTTCCGCTGGTGCGCTGCCACATGAAGAGAGCTCCGCTCCTATACCATGGTTCTTAGAATAGTTACTCTGAACACAAAAGGCTTAAACAGCCCAAGTAAGCGTTCTCTCTTATTTCAGTCCCTTAAACAACTGAGAGGCGACATCGTATTTCTACAGGAGACCCACTTTACTGGTAATTCACATCCAGAACTTATGTCAAAATCCTTCCCAAACACTTTCCATGCTTGCGACCCCATACGCAAGAAGAAGGGGGTCTCAGTACTCTTTGCTAGACACCTGGATTTCATCCCCTCTGAAATACTGAGGGACCCTGAAGGTAGATACCTGCTTCTAGTGGGGCTGTTAAATGGGTCCCCCTACACATTCCTGAATATTTATGCCCCAAACCAGCTTCAGGCCCCTTTCTTCCACTCCCTAAATAACCTCTTAGCCCTGCACAGACGTGGTAACGTGGTACTGGGGGGGGACTTTAATGTGACTCTGGACAGTGCCCTAGACAGATCGAAACCCCTGCCCAGATCTATGCGCCCCTCTCATACGGGTAATGCAGCTGCTTTGAACCTCCTACTATCACATCACCTTCTTTTCGACGCATGGAGAGTGAAGGAACCGAATGCTAAGGATTACACATACTATTCCCCCATATATGATGTCTACACAAGATTGGACATGATTTTTCTGAGCTCAGAGCCCGCTCAATGTATCCTTGACACCTCCATTCACCCTAGCACGTGGTCAGACCACGGCCCGGTCACTGTGGACGTCCCAGGTCCGCATCCTCCCGCCCGCCACCGTGTGTGGAGGTTAAACGATAGACTCCTTCTTAACCCCCAAACGAAAGCCCATATAGCCACCGAAATCTCCCATTATTTTGAGACAAACATATCTCCGTCGGTTCCCCCGATGTTATTATGGGACGCTCACAAGGCGGTAATACGGGGATGCCTGATCAATGCCTCATCTTATAATAAGAAGGCCAGATCCGGACGCATTCGAGAGCTTTCGGACCTGGTCACTTCCCTCTCACTGACACACAAACAAACAGGGTCCGAAGCAGACCTTTCTTCCTTGTCCGCGGCCAGGGGTGAACTGAATATGTTCCTGACGGCAAAGGTGGAAACCAGCTTGAAATGGCTCAACCAATCCTTTTATGAAAAAGGGGATAAGGCGGATCGGCTTTTAGCCTCTAGGCTTCGGGCTAAACTCGCAAGGAACAACGTAATGTCTATCCAGTCATCCCCTGGTAAGAAAACAAGTGACCCCAAACATATCACTGACACTTTTTCCCGCTTCTACGAGAAGTTGTATAATGCCCATGGGACCACTCAATCAAGCCCGGACTTTCTTGGGGCCATTCGCACCTTCCTGTCCCACTGCCACCTGCCTAGTCTGAGCTCATCGGTCTCCGCCGAACTGAACTCAAAGATATCCGACGAAGAAATTGCCACCGTTGTCAAATCCCTAAAACTTAACAAGGCCCCTGGCCCAGACGGCTTCACGGCCGCCTATTACAAATCTTTTCTCCCCCAACCTCTCGACCCTCTTCAATGCCGTCTTACAGGGAGCCTCTTTTTCCAAATCGGCTCTGGAGGCTAAGATTATAGTCATTCCCAAAGATGGCAAAGACACATCCAACTGTGCGAACTACAGACCTATCTCGCTACTTAATACGGATATCAAGATCTACGCAAAAATCCTAGCCCTCCGACTGAATAATGTCTTACCCCACCTTGTCCATAATGACCAGGTGGGATTTATCCCCGGCCGTCAAGCCCGAGACAACACGAGACGTGTTGTTAGTCTGGCTCACTACATCAACCTAACACGTACTCCTGCTCTCTTGCTCTCTCTGGACGCGGAGAAAGCATTTGACAGGATAGGGTGGCCCTTTATGTTCGAAACCCTTGCTCACTTTGGTTTTCCGGGGGAATTTCTTACAGGGATTCAGGCCTTGTACACGAATCCCTCCGCCAGGGTTTCCGTGAATGGAGTGCAGTCAGACCCTTTGGACATCTCCAACGGTACCAGACAGGGCTGCCCACTCTCGCCTCTGATCTTTGCCCTAGTAATAGAGCCATTAGCAGCCCGCATACGAACCTCGCCCGATATTGGAGGGCTGGAGGTGGGGGGCTCTGTCTACAAGATCTCTCTGTTCGCAGATGACGTCCTCCTATCGCTCTCGTCACCGCACACTTCTCTGCCGAACCTTTTTAAACTCCTGTCTGAATACGGACGTGTCTCGGGTTACAAGGTTAACTGGTCCAAAACGGAGGCTCTCCCTTCCCACATTCCCCCTCCCCGACTGTCCCACATGCAAAACAACTTTAAATTTTCCTGGTGCGCCTCTAAGATCCGATACTTAGGGATCTTTATTACGTGCCGCTACGGAGACTTATATAAAGAAAACTTCTCACCATTGCTTAAAAGCCTTAAGGCCGACCTCCATAAATGGCAATCATTGATCATTTCCTGGCTGGGCCGTATTGTTGCTCTGAAGATGAATATTATCCCCCGTCTCCTTTATTTGTTTCAGACACTACCAGTGAAAGTCCCGGACTCGGTTTTAGCACAAATACACTCATGGTTGCTCCGCTTTGTATGGAGAAACAAGACCCCTAGGATAGGATTCTCTACCCTACGCAAACCAGTGCAGGATGGGGGTAGAGGTTTTCCAGACATCCGTCTTTACTATCTGGCTACCCACCTCAGCCAGGCGGTGGCCTGGTTCGCCCCTACGCAGTCTTTACGTTGGCTTCAGCTGGAAACGGCGCTTAGCCACACTCCATCTCTGTCATCTCTACTCTTATCTCCTCCTAGAGCCAGATCTCCCCATTTACAACTGCACCCTGTGTTGGAATTCACTTGCCAGACTTGGGACTATTGCACGCGCCATTTTCACCTGCGGTCATCCCCCTCGGCGCTTACCCCCCTGTGGGACAACCCTTCTTTCGCCCCGGGTCATTCTCTGGCCCGTTCGCGGCCATGGGTGGAACATAACATCCGATTTGTTCTAGACGTGCTGTCCAAGGGTACCTGTGCACCTCTACCGGAGATCATGTCAAGATATGACTTCCCGGATGCGAATCCTTTTATCTATCTCCAGGTGAGACACTTTGTCTCTTCTTTATCGAACCCGTCCCCGTTCCAATCTCTCTCCACTTTGGAGTCCCACTGCTACCACAAACCGCTCGCCCGAGGAATCATCTCCCTACTGTATTCCCTTCTCCAGACATGGGACCAGACGTTGACCCCGGCTTTTATACTCCAGTGGGAACGGGACTTAGGCCCGATGCCGACTGACTATGATTGGTCGGACGTCTTCACTGCGGTCGCGAAGTCCTCTATCTCAACCCTAGTAAAGGAAAACGCATATAAAATCTTATATAGGTGGTATTTTGTCCCCTCTAGACTTCACAAAATGTTTCCCTCCTCATCGCCCATGTGCTGGAGAGGATGCGGCGGACATGGCTCTTTCCTCCACATATGGTGGACATGCCCTAAAATCATTCTATTTTGGGACTCAGTCGCACACCTGATGAGAGTTGTGCTCCAGACCCAGATATACAAAAGATATACTTTTCTGCTAGGCCTCCCCATTGCTAACGCACCTCCAAACTCCGGTAAACTACTGACACAAATCCTAAACGCGGCCCGGTGCTCAATTGCTCTCCACTGGAAACAGAGGGAGCCCCCCCCTATACAACAGGTCGTCAATAAAGTATGGTACTTCGCAAGCATGGAAAAAATCACTGCATACCTTCATAATAGATCTTTCCAGTACCTCCTGATATGGGAATTATGGTTCGACTCTCAGGCACCTGCACGTAGATCACGATCCCCTGGGGGCTCGATGGCTCTCCTATTATGATCTCTGTAATCTTCTAATCGGTCGAGTAACATAGTAACATAGTATCTGAGGTTGAAAAAAGACAATTGTCCATCGAGTTCAACCTTTTTGTGGTGTCCTATGCATGATGATTTGACTAAAATTTCTGACTGATGCTGCTGTCAGCCATTGCATTTTATCCCTATTTATAGTAACTATAATGCATGACTATGCACCATACCCCTGGATATCCTTATCCAATAGGAATTTATCTAACCCATTCTTAAATGTGTTGACAGATTCCGCCATTACAACTCCCTCGGGCAGGGAATTCCAAACACGTATTGTCCTTACCGTGAAAAAGCCTTTACGCCGTATTGTGCGGAATCTCCTCTCCTCTAACCTGAGCGAGTGTCCACGAGTCCTCTGTGTTGATCTAACCAAAAACAGGTCCCGCGCAAGCTCTGTGTATTGTCCCCTTATATATTTGTAGATGTTGATCATATCCCCTCTTAGTCTCCGCTTTTCCAATGTAAACATGCCTAGTCTTTCAAGCCTTTCCTTGTATTCCATCGTCTCCATGCCCTTAATTAGTTTGGTCGCCCTCCTCTGTAGTAGATTTGGGTTTACCTTTAGCATGCCCTTTTCGTGTCCCTCAGGTAGTACTCTTCAATCTGTACTAACGCCATGAGCGCAGTTGGCGGAATCTGGGGGCGCATCAGCGGCCCCATTAACCCTGTTTCTTCTCCCCCCCCCCCCCCTCCCATTCTACTCCCTTCCCGTCTTACCCGTCTCTTCTTCTCGCTCTTCTTGCTCTTTCTCTTTAATCTTTTTCTTTTTATTGCTATAATTATGAGTTTAAGTTTCGGTTCCCGCCCAATTGAATAACCTCTGTATACCCATCACTGTTTCTCGTACCAACAACATTTTTAATTTCTTTTTCTGTTTTACATTATGGGAACCGCATATCCTTTGTCTTAAGGTTATATCACTGCTTTGAGTAGTATATTGTTAAAACGTAACGGATCACCCCACATGTGGGGGGAAGTTATTGTAATGTCTATAACCTGAAAATTAAAATAAACAATTTAAAATAAATAAATAAATTAATTATAAATTCCTCCAGGAAGACCTTGACCAGCAATTGTCTCCAGAAAGTACACAAGGACCTGTGATGGTGGATTCCAGTGGGGACGAATTAATACTCTGTGAGGAGAGGGATGTACACAGTGAAAGGGGTGAGGAATCGGAGGATGAGGATGAGGTCGACATCTTGCCTCTGTAGAGCCAGTTTGTGCAAGGAGAGATTGATTGCTTTTTTGGTGGCGGCCCAAAAAAGTCATTTCAGCCACAGTCGTGTGGCAGACCCTGTCGCTGAAATTATTGGTTTGTTAAAGTGTGCATGTCCTGCAGGTACTGCTATATAATTCTAGTGGGAATTGTTTGTGTCGCTTGGCTTAGTCAGACAGCTACCTCATTGCACCTCTTCTACATCTCTGCATGAGGTGTTGTTTGGGGCCTAGTTTTTGAAAAGTTCCATCCTGTCTGCCATTGCAGTGCCACTCCTACATGGGCCAATTGTTTGTGTAGTTTGGCTTAGTCATACAGCTACCTCATTGCACCTGTTCTACATCTTTGCATGAGGTGCTGTTTGGTGCCTTTTTTTTATATTTGCCCACCTGTCTGACACTGCAGTGCCACTCCTAGATAGGCCAAGTGTTTGTGTTGTCCACTTATGTAGCTTAGCTTAGTCATTCAGCAACCTCGGTGCAACCTTTCGGCCTAAAAACAATATTGTGAGGTGTTCAGAATAGACTAGAAATGAGTGGAAATTAATGTTATTGAGGTTAATAATACCGTAGGATCAAAAGTACCCCCAAATTTTGTGATTTAGCCGTTTTTATGGTTTTTTTCAAAAATCATCCAGATCCAAAACCAAAACACGAAAGGGTGGTTTTGGAAAAACCAAGCCAAAACCAAAACATGAAAGTGGAATTAGAACCAAAACACAAAACACGAAAAGTGCCAGCCGCACATCTCTACCAGAAACACAGTACGCTTCCTGGGGGGAGTTCAAATCATTAACATTGTCAGATAATATTTTAAGAGCCATGGTTATGTACAAAAGAGAGTGCTATATATTGCATATAAAAACCAGAAAAGTTACAGTATGAGCCCGGTCGGGGCCACCCCAAGAAATAGGAAAGAAGAGAGAGCAAATGGAATGGAAGATAGCCACAAGAAAAAAGGGAAAGAGAAGAGAGTAGAATAAAGTACCCATATGGGAAAAATCCCTGAAAATGTGGGAGAGGAACATATAAAACATTATAAACCTCAAATGGGGTTACAGGGGGCTAACTGAGAAATGATGCAGTGTAGTCAAGACCACCTGGAACGCAGTAATGAAGTTCGGCAGCGGCCACAACACTTAATTAGAGAGCACAATACAAAAAAGGTAGAGGACTGTGTCAAAAACAAATGGGGAAGGGAAAGGAAGAGCGAGAGAAAAAAAGGTGGTGCGGGGGAAGGTGGATGGGGAAGGGTAAGAGGGAAGAAGGGGGTAGTGAGGAAAGAGGAGAGAGAGACTAACGTAATAATATAACAGTGAGTACACAGCAGATATGAAAGTTCTGAACATAAACAAACATTGCAACAGTTAAGAGTGTACACATAAAAAAGGGAGACTAAAATGGAGGCCAAGCCTCCATTCAACCAACAGATATTACAGAGCATAGAAACATAGCCCTGAAACAATGCGAACAAACAGCTAAATGATACCCTCATAGTTCAGGGAGGTTCACTGTCCACAGTACGCTTGCGGGTGACTCTTGTCCAGTCGGGCAAAGGAGGTTGAAGATGTTGCAAGTTAGGGGATGAGGCTGTATCTTCGGGTGCAGATGATGGTGGAAGAAGCTCAAGCTAGTAATTATTGTCCTTGAGTCAACATCTTAATCGAGTGGAGAGAGTTATTTACTGAAACTTGAAGTGGAAGGGCGAATCCCCATCTGTACTGAATCTGATGTTGTCGTAAGATCCTAGTCTCAGGTTGGAGATCCCGCCTTTTTTGGATGGTAGAGGGAGCCAAATCCTGGAAAACTTGTAAAGTCATGCCTTTGAACAAGAGCTCTGGAGAGTTACGGATGGACGACAGGATTTTTTCTTTTGAGTGAAAATGGACAATGACATCTCTGGGAGGTTGAGTGGGGGAGGGTTTTGCATGAAGCACTCTATGAGCCCTATCGCAGAGACAGTCCTCATCTGTAAGATCCGGTACAAGATGTTGGAAGAGGTCTTTCAAGAATGATGATAGCGCAGGGCCGAGAACCGATTCCACAGTGTTGCCTATGCGCAAGTTGTTAAGACGAGAGCGGTTCTCCTGGTTGTCCTGCCATTCTTTAAGCGCCTCCATTTCCTCATGCAGGCAGGTGAGCTCCTTGTCAAGACGGTGTTGTGAGTGACAGAGATCATCAGTTTTTGATTCTAAACCATCTGTTCTGTTAAGAGCCGTAAGGTCCTACTTGAATTTCCGTAATAGCGTTAGAGAGTTCCTGTTTAAATGCAGATTTAACACCCTCCAGTAGACTCGTCATTACCACTTGAATCTGAGGGTCTATACCCACATCCAACGAGCATGGAGAAGAGGGAGAGTCTGTGGGCATAGTGGAGTTCTGGGCGCCCTTCCATTTTGATCCAAAAACATTGGTTGGGACCTACGAGGTCTTCTTGTTTTTTGACATAGTGAAAAAAGTCTGTAGAGGCGGGAGAATGTAGGAAAAGGGAGCAAAAAAAAAGGATGACACAGTCTGCAGATAAAATATCAGACAAGGACGGTGGTCCAGGCAGGCCAGACAACAGCTTTACATTCTCACTCACGCCGGAGACCGAGATGCGAAGTCAAGCCCTTAAAGACTGAAGGAGCTCGCAAAGGGCAGGACAGGTGGGAGCCTGCAATAACTTCGTAGGAAGAGGCACAGGACTTTAAATTGAATTTGTAGGATAAGCCAGCAGCTGATGGCGGAGATATCTTCAGTGGCCTCTGGAGGGGACAGTGAGTCAGCCTCAATTACAATAGTGGACATGCTGCCTCCCATGGGCTCGGGCAGATGCCATTGAGGTTTCCAGGTGGGGGCACAGACCATGGACCCACCTACGGTCAGGGCGCCACTGTAGACCACCCAGAATAATAGAGGAGCCCAGAGGGGAGAAATAGAGATGGCCGCCACCAGGCTTGGTAGAGATAGGAGTATAGGGGTATAACTGAGGGGAGCTGCAGTGTTAGGGGGATCACTGTGTAAGTACAAAGGGGGTGAGGTAAGTGGGCAAACCAGAGCTGGGACAGGTCAGAGTGCCACATGCCCTGTTTATGGATCAGCCTGCAGAGCAGGGAGAGATGGCTGATGACAGAGGGACAGGCATGGCTGTACAGTGCGACAGCCAGAATCCAGTAGCAGACCCTGAGTTCCTCTCCCTGCAGGGCGTCTGTCAAGGGGCAGCTGGGAGTGGAGACCCGTCAAAGTTGGCCACCAGGAGCTGTGAGTAGGCCTCCCACGTCCGCACCACCACCAGTGTAGGTGTCAGGACAGCAGCGGCAAACTGCAGGTAGAGTGTGCGGGCGATCAGGCAGGGATATAGCGGTGGGCAGCGCCGTAACTAGGCATATTAGCGCTGTGTGCAAGAAATGGCATTGGCGCCCCCCCACCCATGCAAGATAGGACCAGTGCGCGCCGTAGGCGCGTGAAAAATATATAGGGGCGTGTCCACAAAATAATACGAATTCATACTACAGTGCACAGTAGTCTCCATTATTCAAATTACGCTGCACAGTAGCGCCACTACACCAGGTAGAGCCCCTTTTACACATTACAGCATACAGTCCCCCTTTTTACACATTATGGCAGACAGGGTTCCCTTTTTACACATTACAGCAGACAGCGTCCCCTTTTTTATACAAAAATAAAATGCAATACTATGTAGGCGCCAACTATATTATAGAGAAAAATATATACGTTCCTTTTAAACCATATATCAGGGCAGTATCAAGGTGTGTGGTCTTTCTTCTCCCTCCTTTACGACACTTGTCATGCAGTTCCCATCAGCGAGAATCCTCCACATATGCCATGTATTAGAAGGACAGAAAAAATCGCATAGTATAATACGATTTTTTAATAGACACTGGCCAATATTTACTAATATTCGTGTTTGAGTCGGTTTGTGTAGTGTTTAAACTCGTTTTGTATCGGGTGTATTTTCATGCAACTTTTTGAATCCATGGCCCTCATTCCGAGTTGATCGGTCGCAAGGCGATTTTAGCAGAGTTACACACGCTAAGCCGCCGCCTACTGGGAGTGAATCTTAGCTTCTTAAAATTGCGACCGATGTATTCGCAATATTGCGATTACTAACTACTTAGCAGTTTCAGAGTAGCTCCAGACTTACTCTGCCTGTGCGATCATTTCAGTGCTTGTCGTTCCTGGTTGACGTCACAAACACACCCAGCGTTCGCCCAGGCACTCCCACCGTTTCCCCGGCCACTCCTGCGTTTTTTCCGGAAACGGTAGCGTTTTCAGCCACACGCCCCTGAAACGCCGTGTTTCCGCCCAGTAACACCCATTTCCTGTCAATCACATTACGATCGCCGGAGCGAAGAAAAAGCCGTGAGTAAATATACTTTCATCATAGTAAAGTTACTTGGCGCAGTCGCAGTGCGAACATTGCGCATGCGTACTAAGCGGATTTTCACTGCGATGCGATGAAAAATACCGAGCGAACAACTCGGAATGAGGGCCCATATACGCAAAGTTACGAAGCAGTCGACTTTATGGTTGTCGTGTTTTCCGATGTCGATGCCAGTCGTTTTTTTTTTGGCACATTTACGGCCGTCATTGTCGTTTGCGTACGTGTTTTTGTTGTATTTTCTGTTTTTTTTCCTAAGTTAAACGCGGCAGGGTTTTTTTTCCCCCGCGGCCGCATTTTCACTTTCAGTTTCGATTTTCATCCCCGTTCGTGATTGGTTGTGTTTCAGATGGTAGGAGTGTCTGTGCGCAACCATATAAATATGCCCCAAACCGTCCGCACCTCGTGGGTTTAGTTAGTGGTGAGGAGGAGGGAGGTTGTGCTGTGGAGGTAGATGAATTTGTGGTTTGGTGAGGAGTGTTGTGTCACGATCCGGGTATCTGGACACCATTACCTGCCGTTTAGGTGTCTTCTGAGACTGGCCCAGCGTTCCAAATCCAGATCTCATCTGTGTCAACACTCTGCACATCCCTCCTGTCATTCTGAGACACTACCACAGCGGCGCCATGTTTGAATCCAACATGGCGTCTCCCGTCCTCCGCGGCCTCCGCCGCCTTTACTGTGTTATTGCTGCAGGTTCTCAGAATCATGTATCATGCCTGCCGCGGCCTCTGCTGCCCTCCAAGTGTCTCAGCATATAACAGTCATCTGGCGTCTCCTGTCCTCCGCGGCCGGCGCCGCCATTATCATTATGTTTGCACATTTCATTTCAAACCAGTTTTCCCTCCAGGTTCCAGCATGGGCGCAGCCATGTTGGATTTGATCACATGCTCCAATTCCTCCAATCCACCGTCTCTGGAATCTGCATAATTGCCCAGCCAATGCCTGCATAGCAGCAGGTATAAGTATCCTGTGTCTGGGCCAGATAGATGTCAGTGCTTTGAATGTCATACCTTGTTCCAGTCTCTCTCTCCTGTGGCTTGTTTTTCCAGGTTCCAGTTCCTGTCTCCAGCATCCACAAAGAGACCCGCACCTGCTTTCCATCTTGCAGTGCAGCCTGACTCTACAGCCTTCCGTGGCTGTCCAGTTTCCAGCTATCTACTATCTGCTTCCAAGCAGCCAGCTTTCAACTGATTCCAGCTTCTACCAAACACCGGTGCTGATCCAGCGGATCCTATCTTACCAGCAGTATCCATTACCACCGGTAATCATCTTTCAGCTATTCTGTTTCTACGCTCCCTAGCATCTCACATCATTCACTCTGTGTTTAATCACCTGGCTGGTTCCATCCAGCATCCACTCCGTGACTTTAGTACCTGGCTGATTCCATTCAGCATCCACTCTGCATTTCATCACCTGGCTGATTCCACTCAGCATCCACTCCGTGTCTTACCACCTGGCTGGTTCCATCCAGCTGATACAGCAGCATACTCAAGTTACAGATTCACCTGCTACAACTACTGGCATGTTCCTCGGCTATTTCTACAACTACAACCAGGCCTGGTAAGGTGATTCCATCAAAGGACTTTTACATCTGTTCTAAACCTACCAGTGCTCTGAGAAACCTTCTATGGTTATGTATTCCAGGAACTGTTATTTGCCACTGTCTTTGCTAAACTTGAATACTGCTTGTTATCACACGGAGTCTGTTAATAAACTTTTATTTTGAATTTTAAACTGGTTGTCATGGTCACACCTTCGGGTAATCATTATGCACTTACATGTCCAGGGGTCTGATTAAACCTCCCAGGTTTAATTTCATCTCAGCCCCTACAACTGAGGCTTCCTCTCGTCAGCCTAAACCCTCAGTTGTGACATGTTGGTAGCGATTTCTGAGTGTGGTATTGTGTTTGAAAGTCGTCTTGTCATTCTTGTTGTCTTGTATTTTGTGGTTTTGTCTCATTTTTAGTCCAAGTTATTTTTCTTTATAGTCCCTTGTCAGTGTTTGTGTGTGGGTGTGTGTGTGTGAGTTGTGTAGTGGTAGTGGAGGAGTGTGTTGTTTGTCTTTTTTTTTTTCCTGTGTTAACTGTTTAGACACACAATTATGTGTGACTCAGAGGAGGAGGGTGTGAGTGAGGGGGAGGAGGTTGGTCAGGTGGAGGAGGTGAGTGTTAGTGAGGTGGAGGAGGTGGGTGAGGTTGCTGCAGCAGCCTCAAGTGATAGTAGTGGTGCGTGCTCTGCAGAGCACTCTGACTGTCGCTAAGACTGGGCAGAATGTAAAGTTTAGTTTTGCTGAAAATGTGGCATTGGTGCGTGAGCTGATGAAGTATCAGAGGCAGCTATTTGGCCCCGAGTCCGCCAAGGTGCCAACACGGAGGAAGACGGTGTTGTGGGCGAAAGTTGTTGCTGCTGTCAATAGTGAGGGGGTGGTCAAGCGGACGGTGGACACGTGCCGCAAACTGTACTATGACATAAAGCGACGTGTCAAGTCCAAAATGGCCAAGGAGGCCAAGTCGGCTCGGAAAACCGGTGGTGGGCAGCCCTATATTGCAAGATATCTGGAGTATGAGGAGCCCATGCGGAGTGTAATCCCTCCAGAAGTTGTCTCTGCAACCTATGTCCGGGATTCAGATAGGCCCAGGCAGAATGGTGAGCATGTGTATTTGCATTTACATTCTATGGGTTTTGTTTTTTTATAAATGTGTGTCATGTGACGTTGCATATTACTCCCATCTTCAAGTGTGTGTCAGCAAATACATTGTTTTGGTTAATGTTTTATACAATAGCCAATGTAACATCTTACTTTATTGTATGTCATGTGTTTTTCTGACAAATATATTGCATGTGTAGTTTGGACTTGGTGTGTCTCTGAATTGTCCTGCAATAATGTTTTCCTTTTGGCCGATTTTTCAAATAAAATTGTGACTATGTTTTATATTTAAGTGATCCATGTGCAATGTTTTATAAACAGTGGTTGTCATGTTAGAGGCTGGAGTACTGGAAAGTGGTTTGGAATCCACTTACATGTGTAGTGTCATTATTAGATAATGTTAATTATTTAATTAAATTTACAATATTTTTTTTTTTGCTTGTATTTGTACCGTGACACCACACTGCAGTGTAATTTTTGTGAAAAATTGCTACATTTTGTTTTGGCTCATATAGTGGTAATGTGTCTTTGGAGTGCAACATCACAGAGCAATTTATATATTGCATCTGTAATATTTTTCCTTTCAATACAAAATGAAGATGTGTGTGTTTATTTTTTTGTTTTTTTTTCTTTAACTTGTGGCATATGTCAGTGTCCTGTACATGTTTTCCTGTCTTGATGTTGCCATAGTGCATATGTGTTTTGGTCAATGTTTTTAGTTTTTTGTTTTGTATTTTTGTATTTCCGGTCCTTATGTTTTTTATAAATAAAAACCAAGCATTTCTTCAAGAATAAATGTTTATAAGCATAATGGGTGGATGTATACACAATAGCATGATTTATTTATTTTACTTTTATTTTATACAGTGTTAGGAAAAAGCAGTACTACTCTTCGGCCAGTAACTCCTATCACATCTGATGATGATGACGCTGCTGAAGCAGGTAAAGTGTCCATTGTAGTATAGGGTGTGCTTGTAAAGGAATGGACATAACAAAATTGCACTTTCATTAAAAGGTCCATCAAAAGAAGTATGGAGCAGCAGAAGTGGCACTTCTGAAAGACATCACCACAAAAAACCTGTGGCCGAAAAGAAAGCAAGGTCGTATGTCCCGGCCCAAACACAGCAGGCTACCCCGCCACGAAGATTATCATCCGTATGTTCTGTCCCCCCACTCCAAATTTTGGACACACCTCCAAGACGTCATCCACACTCCCCTCATCTTGATTGTGAGTATCAAACAGAAAAAATTGTGTAAAAATTCAGTACGTAATCAAAATCTTTCATAACTGCATTAAGTCAAAACACATCAAAAACGTAAATACTTACCGCAGTAAGTAAAAGCTGAAATGTAATCCAAGCTAAATGTCCTTGTCCACATCCAGTAAAGATATGTATGTTCACTTGAGCCATACAGTATGACATTGTGTGTAAGATGCTGCAACAAAAAAGCATGTTGGTTTTATTGAAAAAAGTAAGGTTGTTTTTCAACATTTCACATGTGTGTTTGAGGTAACATTGCAAAATACATATAAAAACATTACTATGTTTGTTTGAACAAAGCTATAAGGTAACACATTATGTATTCCAATGTGTTTTTATGGTGGAGTATGTGTGAGCTACAATAAAACTAAAGTGTTTGCTTTCACAATTAAGTAACCAGACACATTTGCCACAAACAGGCATATGTATGTATTTAAGCTATGAGTGATGATGTTGCTAGGCAGAATAGTTGAAAGCAACAGTGAATCACATGTGTTCCATGTGTAGTGATTTGTTTACATTTCTCAAACATATGGATAGCTAACGGAGATTTGTTTAACATTTCAGCTTCTAGTCCTGGGAACAGCATCCCTCCGCAACAACAGCAACACAGTGACATGGAGGAGACAAACATCTTAGAAATGCAGCCATTAATGCAAGGTATGAGCCCCCCAGCACCTGTGAGTACACCACCACAGCAAAGCACATCACCACCACAACACAGCCCAACAACACCAGGAACACAAGGCCCTGATCAGGTGTTTTGGACCATTTGGGCTAGACAGCAGGCCACTAATGAAGATTGCCTGCGTAAGCAGACACAAATGTTTGCAAGCCTACCATCTCACCTCAGAAGAATATCAAGAAATCTGAGTAGACAAAATGAACAAACAACCAGAATAGGCAATACCATGGAACTCATGCGTACAGACATTACACAGGTCATGGGCAACTTACAGCGCATAATGGAAGAACAGCACAGACAACAGCAAAGTTATATGAGCATTTTTCAAAACAATCAAAAGATTAATGAAAGTTTATTCCGAATAGTAGACAATCAAAATGCTGCTACACGTGAACTCAATGCCACCCTCACTAACCTGAATGAAACACTCAGATGCATGCACCAACAGCAAACAAGCAGCAGTTCTGGTACGACTACTCCAAATATCACGCCAGTCTCATCACCACCAAGACGCTCCACCAGAGCACGACAACATGACAGTGCTAAAGGCAAAGGGCAGGACAAGCAGCCACCAAAAAAAACGTGAAAAAAATACAAGTTAGACATTCGGGATAAGTAACTCAAAATAGTTAGTAAGTGTATTTTTGGCGAAAAAAATAAAACACTTAGCTCCTTGACACTTTTTTCAACATCATTAATTATAAGTGCTACAAACCAAAACAAAACATTTGTACGCACATTTACTATTTTTTTTTTGTATTGTAGGAGGTAAATGTTGATGGAGCCACACATACATGTTAGCAGGAAGTAAAGTGACCACTTGATTTTTTTCTAATCATTACTCTTTCTAGATTCCAATCATTCTCTTTTCCTGCAGACACAATAATTGGCAGCCAGGCAGAATGTCTTTAGCAGGAAGTAAACTGACCACTTGATTTTTTTCTAATCCTTACTCTTTCTAGATTCCAATCATACTCTTTTCCTGCAGACAATCCAAATTACAATGTTATTGATACATATTTTAGCTTTCTTCTCTATACAACATTACAAGAAGAACACAATTGAGTTGCGTAAAAAACTTGTAATATG
The DNA here is from genome assembly GCF_028390025.1 of Pseudophryne corroboree. Taxonomy (NCBI): domain Eukaryota; kingdom Metazoa; phylum Chordata; class Amphibia; order Anura; family Myobatrachidae; genus Pseudophryne; species Pseudophryne corroboree. The sequence goes on along the minus strand of NC_086444.1, from coordinate 616,491,198 downwards.
TTGCCTTTGTTTGTTTTTTAAAACATTGTCAAAATGAATGTCAGTATTGTTGGGCCATGTTTGTGTGTGTTAAAAATTAGTAAGAATGTTTTTACACATGATGCTGAAACAAACAAATATGTACTTTCACATCAAAAATCAAAGAATGTGTATAATAATGTATATGTGTGGCAAACTGTGTATTTACTTACACATCAAGTTTACAGCATCAAACATTAGGAAATAAACTATTCCTGATTACAGTAAGTTTGTGTGTCTTAAATATGATGGTGCATCACACATAGGGACACGTATTCCTCAAGGCTAACATATTATATGTTGAGGCGTGTTTTTTGGGCAAACAGGTTCTCAAACTCGGCTCTCAGGAACCCACACAGTGCATGTTTTGCAGGTCTCCTCACAGAATCACAAGTGACATAATTAGCTCCACCTGTGAACCTTTTAACATATGTCTGTGAGTAATTCATACATCTGTGCTTCTACTGGGTTACGTGAAAAACATTCACTGTGTGTGGTCCTGAGGGCCAAGTTTGGGAACCTGTGCATTAGGACGTTACACACAATGATAAAGTGAAATACTAAATGGATTATGTGGGCTTGTAAGAAATTAGCACTGCAAGTTTATGATCACTTATCCAGACTTAATGCATGCCACTCATAATCTGTTGTTTTAAGGATAAAAATCAATACACATGCGACATTTGTTTTTCATAAAGCGAGGGTATGTTTGTATGTGTCAAGGAGACAGACACATTGTGAGTAATGGTTTTAGGAAATAAAAGGCAAAACATCTATTTATGATTACACAACAAATGAAATAAGCAAACCAAGCTTACCTTAGAAATAGCGATTGATGATCTCTTGCCTAACCTGCCTCCCTACATCTGTACTCCAAGTATCACCAGATGTCTCTAATTCCTCTGCTTGCTGGCTGCTTTCTTCCTCCTCCTCCTCCTCAACATGTGGCAGATGTTGTTGCAAACACATGTTATGAAGAAAGCAGCAGCAGAACACAATTTGAGTCACCTTGGAGGGACTATACAACAAAAGGCTACCAGACTTATCCAGACAACGAAACCTAGATTTCAGCACACCAAAACATCTTTCTATCACATTCCGCGTGGACTTATGTGCATGATTGTAATTGTGTTCAGCAGGGGTATCAGGTCGGGACAATGGAGTTAGAAGCCAAGAGAAACAGCCATATCCTCCATCACCTAAAAGACAGATATAGTAACGTGATTCATGTTAACATACAGCAACACATAAGTAACACACTGTGGGGCAGATGTATTAACCTGTAGAAGGCATAAGGAAGTGAAAAACCAGTGATATGTGCAAGGTAATAAAGGCAGCAGACAATCTGTTCCTAAATGTTCATTTACATATTGGAGCTGATTGCCTGGTGCCTTTCTCACCTTGCACAGATCACTGGTTTCTCACTTCCTTATGCCTTCTACAGGTTAATACATCTGCACCTATATTTGGACAAAGTATACGCAGGCCTACACATATCAAATTACATACCCAGCAGCCATCCATCTGGCATTTGTCCGTACTCAAACTTGTCAAAGAGGGATGACTGACTGAGGATGAAGGAGTCATGGCAGCCCCCAGGGTAACCAGCAACAACACTCATTATTTTGAGATTTGCATCACAAACCACCTGCACATTTGTGGAGTGTTCGAAATGGCGGTTTGTATATATGTGCTGCCTGCCCCTGGGTGGTCTCAGCTGAATGTGTGTGCAATCTATGGCTCCAAGCACATTGGGCATGCCAGCCAGCTCATAGAAATCTACCCTGACGGCATGCCACTGAGACTCCTGGGTAGGGAAGCAGATTGAGGCCTCGATGTGGGGCTGCAAAACACCCAACACCTGTGTGTATATTTAAAAGAACAATAAACATGAGATTTTAGGACAGAACTGGCCACCGAGAAATTAAAACAAACACAAAACAGAAGAGGTAGTTAGGTATACATCACCTGTGTTAAGATTCTGGAAAATGAGGGCTGTGAGATTCCTATGACATCCCCAGACACAGCCTGAAAGCTGCCAGTAGCCAGAAAGTGCAACACAGCCAGGAGTTTGTGCATGCCTGAGACAGAGCGAGAGCAAGGTCATACAGACGGAAAATGTTGTTACGATTTAGACGGAACATCTGTATGACCTTATCATCAGACAATGCGTTCAAGTTTAAACGCCCCCTAAAAAAACGAGGCCTGCGCAGCCTCCGCGGAACCTGTACAACCTGCTGACCATGTTCAGTTTCTTGGCCCTGGTTACTCGAGCGGCTACAAGGAGGGTCGTCATGGATACGCAGCGGTTAGCGCCAACGCCATCACGGAGAGAATAGCGTCGGACGGCTCCCATGGCAACGAGGGGGCGGATCGGCAACACGTGACTGCTCAGGACAGCGGGGATTGGGATAGAATTACACACAGCTGGGATCAATGATTAGGGTATGAGGACCGGATTTGATTGGATGCAAGGATTTTAAATACTAAGTATGGAGAGAGCAACACACTCAGCACCTTGAAAAAGACCCATGTAAAGGGTTAAAACGCGTTGGTGGGGCACAACAACGGTGATAGAGGATCTACATTTTACCAGGAGGGGTCAGAGGTCCAGCGAGCGGGTCCGGGTCGCCAACTGGTTTTCCATCTTCTCTCTTATCTCCAGGGATTTCTGGTAATTAAGTGAATCTTACCATCACCCGAATTGTTCCCAGAACTCTGAGTGTTGCTAGTGGGAGGAGGACGTTGGATTTTAAGATTTTACTGTGTATTGCATAACTTTTAGTTGGTAATTGTTTTGGATTCACCATTCAGAATTTCTGAGGGGGATCGTGTGTTTTATATAAAAAGTGTGTCTATTAAAAAAAACGTATTATACTATGCGATTTTTTCTGTCCTTCTAATACATGGCATATGTGGAGGATTCTCGCTGATGGGAACTGCATGACAAGTGTCATAAAGGAGGGAGAAGAAAGACCACACACCTTGATACTGCCCTGATATATGGTTTAAAAGGAACGTATATATTTTTCTCTATAATATAGTTGGTGCCTACATAGTATTGCATTTTTTTTTTGTATAGATTCACACATTAGGAGCTGTGGGGAGAGTCTCCTTGTGCATTGTCTTAGTGGGCTGCCACTATTTGCGCACACTAGGACCCACTACCTTTCATGTATACAGCATCCCCTTTTTTACACATTACGGCAGACAGCGTCCCCTTTTTTACACATTACGGCAGACAGCGTCCCTTTTTTACCCATTACGGCAGACAGAGTCCCCTTTTTTACACATTACGGCAGACAACGTCCCCTTTTTACTCATTACGGCAGACAGCGTCCACTTTTTACACATTGCGGCAGACCGTCCACTTTTTACACATTGCGGCAGACAGCGTCCCCCTTTTTACACATTACGGTAGACAGCATCCCCCTTTTTACACATTGTGGCAGATAGCGCCCCCCTCTTTACACATTACGGCAGCCAGTCCCCCTTTTTACACATTGCGGCAGACAGCATCCCCCTTTTTACACATTGCGGCAGACAGGATAGAGAAATTGGTGGTCATTCCGAGTTGTTCGCTTGCTGCCGATTTTCGCTATGCTGCGATCTGTTGCAAAATGCACATGGTACGTAGCGCGCATGCACTAAGTTATTTAACACAAAACGAACACAAAAGTAGTTTTGCTGTTGTTCGAGCGGCGCTTTTCAGTCGCACTGCTGATCGGTGAGTGATTGACAGGAAAGGGGCGTTTCTGGGTGGTAACTGAGCGTTTTCCGGGAGTGTGCTAAAAAACGCAGGCGTGCCAGGAAAAAACACAGGAGTGGCTGGAGAAACGGGGGAGTGGCTGGCCGAACGCAGGCCGTGTTTGTGACGTCAAGCCGGGATCTAAACGGACTGAGGTGATCGCAATCTAGGAGCAGGTCTGGAGCTACTCAGAAACTGCAAGGAAATGTTTAATAGCAATTCTGCTAACCTTTTGTTACAACAATTCTGCTAAGCTAAGATACACTCCCAGTGGTGGGGTTGGGGGGGGGGGGAGAGGAGAGAGAGCGAGAGGGAGAGAGAGAGAGAATCTGTCAGGCAGTCAGGCTCGTGCTGGCAGCTTCGGAACCAGAGGAGGGAGGGGTACTGGAGCCGCAGCAGCGCTATGTCATTGGTAAGTAGCGCCGCTGCAGCAGTCCCCTCTCCTTCCGTATTGGCTGCCCGGCACTGCTGTGAATGCTGGGATGAAGGAACAGCATCCCAGCATTCATAGCAGCACCGGGCAGCCAATACGGAAGGAGAGGGGACTGCTGCAGCGGCGCTACTACCAATTACATAGCGCTGCTGCGGCTCCAGTCCCCCTCCCTCCTCCTCCTTCGTTGCTGACTCCGGCGCTGCAGCTCTCCTCAACAGCACAGCGCACACAGCAAAGGCGGCATGTAATGAGTCAATTTGACTCATTACATGCCGCTGGCTGTTGCGCCCTCAGGGCAACTGCGCTGTGTGCCAGGCACACCTGGCACACACGTAGTTACGGCCCTGGCAGTGTCGGTGGTCGGGCTCCCGGATCCGATCATCCGGAAGTCCGCAGCCGCCGCTGGCTTAAACTGAGTTGCCGGCTTGGGAGGGGGAGAGGGCCACAACCTGCAGGAGCTCCGGCAATTGCTCCCCGGCTCCGCAACTCTCTCTCCCCGGCACAGTACAGGAGCGGAAGGCACTGTCAGGAGCACGACAGCACCGAGCCCACATTAGAGGGGATTTAACTGTAATCACAGCCGGAGCCACACAGGAACACGTCTTCTCTTTTAGGGGTATATTCAATTAGCGTCGGATCCGTGTCGGAATGGATCTGACAACCCCTATTCAATCTCAACTCAATTCGACTTTTTCAAGTCGAATTGAGATGAGGGACCCAGAGGAGGAGAGATGGTCGAAAAGGGGGCCAAAACCTGTCGGTTTTGGCCTCGTTTTCGACACAAGCACATTGATCGCCAGCTATTTCGCTGATCCACATGCTTTTCGACAAGTCGAATACCTCAACTTGTCGAAAATATTGAATAGGTTGTAACCCCTTCTGACCTAAAAATAAGTCGAAAACTGCCATATTTTCGACCGACGGCAGCTTTCGACATAAATTGAATATACCCCTTAGGCTTCTCGGCCACGCCCCCAAATCCCCCTTTTTTTTAAATGCTTAGAATTTTTTTTTTATTAGTGCATTAGGTGAAGAACATGTATTTAAACTTATCCAAATTTTTATTTAAAAAAATATAAATCTGTCTAACGTCAGAACATTGGTCAGCACCATTGGAAACATCACAACCATCGTGACTTTAACAGCCACCAGGTACATAGGTGTGCGCAGGGGGGGGTGCCTGGTGCACACAGGCACCCCCTAATGTCTGGCACCTCGATCTCACATGCCTGATGCAGCGATCGCCGAGCAGGCTGATTACTGTGCCCTCTGCGCTGCACCCTGTCAGGACTGCATTACTGACCATACGCCTGGGTTAATCAATGATGCCACCGCCCACCCGTTACACCCGCCACATGCCCACCTCTCTCCTTCTATGCTATGCCAACTCCAGACACTGATGAGGATCAGCATGCAGCCAGCGTTCCTCTTAGGAAGACAAATTCAATACTGGCAGGCGGCCGGCAGCAGCATTGACATGTCACTCGTTTTTCCAGCAGCAGCAGTACTAGTCTGCGACTGTCAGTGTCAGTGAGTGACTTGTAAGTAAGCTGCTGCAGCTTGCAGGGGAAAGAGAGGGGCAGCCAGACCAGGCTGAGGAGGAGCAGTGTAATTGCAGTGAGTGCCATCATGGGTGTTTGTTTGGAGCACACCACAACATCTGACAAAGTATCTGCTTTATTAGGATTGGCACAAGGGTGGATATTTTATATTGCGTTGACGTCAATAGATGGTGCTAGACACACCCCTCCGACAGTGCACCCCCTATGACCAGGTACATGCTGGGAGGAGGGGTTAATTTACACTTCCCCAGCTGCGGCTATTGTCTGCCATGCTGACAGATCAGAAGTGATCGGCAGCACAGCAAACTCTGGGGGAGGGTGCAGGAATGCAGGGGGACCTTCCAGTCCCACTGAGAGCTGCTGTGGTAAGTTTCTCCTCCCTGCTGCTGCACACACTGTGTATCTGAGTGGTCACATACTGGCCCTCATTTCGAGTTGTTCGCTCGCTAGCTACTTTTAGCAGCATTGCACACGCTAGGCCGCCGCCCTCTGGGAGTGTATCTTACCTTAGCAGAATTGCAAATGAAAGAGTAGCAGAAATGCTATTTAAATAATTCTTAGAAGTTTCTGAGTAGCTCGAGACTTACTCCTACACTGCGATCAGCTCAGCCCGTTTCGTTCCTGGTTTGATGTCACAGACACGCCCTGCGTTCAGCCAGCCACTCCCCCGTTTCTCCAGACACTCCTGCGTTGTATCCTGGCACGCCTGCATTTTTCCGCACACTCCCAGAAAACGGTCAGTTTCCGCCCAGAAACACCCACTTCCTGTCAATCACACTCCGATCACTTCAACGATGGAAATTCTTCGCTCGGATGTGAGTAAATCTACTAAGTTTTGTGCTAAAATACTTAGCGCATGCGCACTGCGTACCATGCGCATGCGCATTTTTGCCTTAATCGCTCCGGCAACGAGCGAACAACAACTCAGAATGACCACCACTGTGCGACCAGATCAGGAATACTTCCCAACATGACCCTCTCCAGGAGGGACACAATGCTCTGCTTCTGGCCTTTCTTTTATATGATTGCTGGCACCTGTTTTGAACAGGTTAATGGATAAGAAAGGCGTTTCAGCACAGGTGATGGCAATCCTAAATTAAGAGGGAAGTCCAGAAGCAGAGCATTGTGTCCCTCCTGGAGAGGGTCATGTTGGGAGGTATGGATAAGGTACTTGCTGGTGTGGTGCCATTTGATGCGACCATGCCAGGCAAGTGGTTAATTGATGGCACAAATATAGTATTACGTACTAGAGGATGCTGGGGACTCCGTAAGGACAATGGGGATAGACGGGCTCCGCAGGAGACATGGGCACTAAAAAGAACTTTAGATATGGGTGTGCACTGGCTCCTCCCTCTATGCCCCTTCTCCAGACCCCAGTTTGATACTATGCCCAGAGGAGACTGGGTGCATTACAGGGAGCTCTCCTGAGTTTCTCTGAAAGAAAGAATTTTGTTAGGTTTTTTATTTTCAGGGAGCCCTGCTGGCAACAGGCTCCCTGCATCGTGGGACTGAGGAGAAAGAAGCAGACCTACTTAAATGCTAGGCTCTGCTTCTTTGGCTACTGGACACCATTAGCTCCAGAGGGAGTCGGAACGCAGGTCTCCCCTCGCAGTTCGTCCCGGAGCCGCGCCGCCGTCCTCACAGAGCCGGAAGATAGAAGCCGGGTGAGCATGAGAAGATAGAAGACTTCAGAGGCGGCAGAAGACTTCAGATCTTCTCTGAGGTAACGCTCCCACACACAACACACATGGCAGGCACTGATGGGTGCAGGGCGCAGGGGGGGTGCCCTAGGCAGCAATTTTAAACCTCTAGGACTGGCCAAAATATATATATAGGCTCTGCGGGCTGTATATAGGAAATCCCCCGCCAGTTTTTAAAGAAATCGAGGTGGACCGAAGCCCCCCGCTGAGGGGGCGGAGCTTGATCCCTCAGCACTCACCAGCGCCATTTTCTCCATAGCACACTGCTGAGAAGCTGGCTCCTCGGACTCTCCCCTGCTGAACACGGTGACAGAGGGTTTTAAAGAAGGGGGGGGGGGGGGGGCACATAATTTGGCGCAGTGAATATATATAATAAAAGCGCTATATCTATCTGGGAATTTTTTCCAGGGTCATTGGCGCTGCGTGTGTGCTGGCATACTCTCTCTCTGTCTCTCCAAAGGGCCTTGTTGGGGAACTGTCTCCAGATTAGAGATTTCCCTGAGTGTGTGGGGTGTTGGTATGCGTGTGTCGGCATGTCTGAAGCGGAAGGCTCTTCTAGGGAGGAAGTGGAGCAAATGAGTGTGGTGTCTCCTTCGGCAACGCCGACACCTGACTGGTTGGATATGTGGAATGTTTTAAATGCAAATGTGAATTTATTACACAAAAGGTTGGACAAAGCAGAGTCCAGGGAATGTACAGGGAGTTAAGCCCTGCCTTTCACTATGTCGCAGGGACCTTCTGGGTCTCAAAAGCGCCCACTATCCCAAGTAGTAGACACTGATACCGACACGGATTCTGACTCCAGTGTCGACTACGATGATGCGAAGTTGCAGCCAAAATTGGCTAAAAGTATTCATTATATGATTATTGCAATAAAAGATGTGTTGCATTTCACTCTGTACCGGACACGAGGGTCCACATGTTTAAAGAAAAGAAGCCTGAGGTTACTTTTCCCCCTTCACATGAGCTAAATGAGTTGTTTGAAAGGGCTTGGGAAACTCCAGACAAGAAACTGCAGATTCCCAAAAGGATTCTTATGGCGTATCCTTTCCCGGCTAAGGATAGGATACGGTGGGTATCCTCCCCAAGGGTGGACATAGCGTTGACACGCTTATCCAAAAAGGTAGCGCTGCCATCTCAAGATACCGCAACCCTCAAGGATCCTGCTGATCACAGGCAGGAGACTACATTGAAGTCAATTTACACACATACTGGTACATTACTCAGACTGGCGATAGCGTCGGCTTGGGTTTGTAGCGCTGTAGCAGCGTGGACAGATACCTTATCTGCTGATATTGATACGTTGGATAAGGAAACCATTTTATTGACCCTGGGTCATATGAAGGATGCGGTCCTATATATGAGGGATGCTCAGAGACGTGGGCCTACTGGGTTCCAGAGCCAACGCTATGGCGATTTCTGCTAGGCGAGCCCTATGGACCCGACAATGGACGGGTGATGCCGACTCGAAGAGGCATATGGAGGTTTTGCCTTACAAGGGTGAGGAATTGTTTGGGGAAGGTCTCACGGACCTGGTTTCCACAGCTACTGCAGGTAAATCAACTTTTTTGCCTTATGTTTCCTCACAGCCTAAGAAAACGCCACATCAGATGCAGTCCTTTCGGTCGCATAAATCCAAGAGAGTACGGGGATCTTCCTTTCTTGCCAGAGATAAGGGCAAGGGGAAAAAGCTGCCAACTACAGCTAGTTCCCAGGAGCAGAAGTCCTCCCCGGCTTCTACAAAATCCACCGCATGACGCTGGGGCTCCGCTGAGGGAGTCCGCCCCAGTGGGGGCACGTCTTCGGCTTTTCAGCCATGTCTTGGTTCAATCACAGGTGGATCCCTGGGCAATAGACATTGTTTCCCAGGGTTACAGGCTGGAATTCGAAGAGGTGCCTCCTCGCCGGTTTTTCAAATCTGCCCTACCGGCTTCTTCCCCAGAGACGGGGGTAGTTTTAAATGCGATTCAAAAATTGTGTCTTCAACAAGTGGTGGTCAAAGTTCCCCTGCTTCAGCAGGGGATGGGATATTACTCAACCCTGTTTGTGGTCCCGAAACCGGACGGTTCGGTCAGACCCATTCTGAATTTCAAATCCTTAAACCTATACTTAAAAAGGTTCAAGTTCAAGATGGAATCGCTCAGAGCGGTCATCGCCAGCCTGGAGGGGGGGGGGGGGGTTATATGGTGCCCCTGGACATAAAGGATGCATACCTTCATGTCCCCATATATCCTCCTCATCAGGCGTTCCTGAGATTTGCTGTACAGGATTGTCATTACCAATTTCAGACGTTGCCGCTTTCCACGGCCCCGAGGGTTTTCACCAAGGTAATGGCGGAAATGATGGTGCTCCTGCGCAGGCAGAGAGTCACAATTATCCCATACTTGGACGATCTCCTAATAAAAGCGAGATCAAGAGAGCAGTTGCTGAACAGCGTATCACTCTCCCTGAGGGTGTTGCAGCAGCACGGCTGGATTCTCAATCTACCAAAGTCACAGTTGGTTCCAACGAACCGATTGCCTTTCTTAGGCATGATTCTGGATACAGAACAGAAAAGGGTTTTTCTCCCGATGGAAAAGGTCCAGGAACTCCAGAGCTTGGTCAGGGACCTGTTGAAGCCGAAAAGGGTGTCGGTGCATCAATGCACTCGAGTTCTGGGAAAGATGGTGGCGTCTTACGAGGCCATTCCATTCGGCAGGTTCCATGCGAGGACTTTTCAGTGGGACCTTCTGGACAAGTGGTCCGGGTCACATCTACATATACATCAGATGATCAGCCTGTCCCCAAGGGCCAGGGTATCTCTCTTGTGGTGGCTGCAGAGTGCTCACCTTCTAGAGGGTCGCAGGTTCGGCATTCAGGACTGGATTCTGGTAACCACGGACGCGAGCCTCCGATGATGGGGAGCAGTCACACAGGGAAGAAACTTCCAAGGTCTGTGATCAAGCCAGGAGGCTTGTCTACACATCAACGTACTGGAATTAAGGGCCATATACAACGGCCTTCGTCAAGCGGAGAATTTTCTTCGTGACCTACCGGTTCTGATTCAGTCAGACAACATCACCGCAGTGGCTCATGTAAACCGCCAAGGCGGAACAAAGAGCAGAGTGGCAATGGCAGAAGCCACCAGGATTCTTCGCTGGGCGGAAAATCATGTAAGCGCTCTGACAGCAGTCTTCATTCCGGGAGTGGACAACTGGGAAGCAGACTTCCTCAGCAGACACGATCTACATCCGGGAGAGTGGGGACTTCATCTGGAAGTCTTTGCAGAGATTACAAGTCAGTGGGGGCTGCCTCAAATAGACATGATGGCGTCACGCCTCAACAAGAAGCTTCCGAGATATTGCGCCAGATCAAGGTGTTCCAGTCGGTCTATGTGTTCCCTCCTCTTCCTCTCATCTCAAAGCTATTGAGAATCATAAGACAAAGAGGAGTACAGACAATTCTTATTGTTCCAGATTGGCCTCGAAGGGCCTGGTATCCGGATCTGCAGGAAATGCTCACAGAAGATCGGTGGCCTCTTCCTCTCAGAGAGGACCTGTTGCAACAGGGCCCTGCGTGTTCCAAGACTTACCGCGGCTGCGTTTGACGGCTTGGCGGTTGAACGCCGGATCCTAGCTGAAAAGGGCATTCCGGATGAGGTCATTCCTACTCTGATAAAGGCTAGGAAGGAGGTGACGGCGAAACATTATCACCGTATTTGGAGGAAGTATGTGTCTTGGTGTGAGTCCAAGAATGCTCCTCCGGAAGAATTCCATCTGGGCCGTTTTCTTCACTTCCTCCTGACTGGAGTGAATTTGGGCCTAAAATTAGGCTCCATTAAAGTTCAGATTTCGGCCCTATCCATTTTCTTTCAGAAGGAATTGGCTTCTCTCCCAGAAGTCCAGACTTTTGTGAAGGGAGTGCTGCATATCCAGCCTCCTTTTGTGCCTCCAGTGGCACCATGGGACCTTAACGTGGTGTTACGGTTCCTTAAGTCTCACTGGTTTGAGCCGCTTCAAACGGTGGAATTAAAGTATCTCACTTGGAAGGTGGTCATGTTGTTGGCCTTGGCATCTGCTAGGAGAGTATCTGAGTTAGCGGCTTTGTCTCACAAAAGCCCCTATCTGATCTTCCATGTGGATAGAGCTGAGTTGCAGACTCGTCCTCAATTTTTGCCTAAGGTGGTTTCCTCTTTTCATATGAACCAACCTATTGTGGTGCCTGTGGCTACGTGGGACTTGGAGGATTCCGAGTCCCTTGATGTGGTCAGGGCATTGCAAATTTATGTAGCCAGAACGGCTCGGGTTAGGAAAACAGAGGCACTCTTTGTCCTGTATGCAGCCAACAAGGTTGGCGCTCCTGCTTCTAAGCAGACTATTGCTCGCTGGATCTGTAATACGATTCGGCAAGCTCATTCTACGGCTGGATTGCCGTTACCAAATTCGGTAAAGGCCCATTCCACTAGGAAGGTGGGCTCTTCTTGGGCGGCTGCCCGAGGCGTCTCGGTTTTACAGCTTTGCCGAGCAGCTACTTGGTCGGGTTCAAACACTTTTGCTAAATTCTACAAGTTTGATACCCTGGCTGATGAGGACCTCATGATTGCTCAATCGGTACTGTAGAGTCATCCGCACTCTGCCGCCTGGTTTGGAGCTTTGGCATAATCCCCATGGTCCTTACGGAGTCCCCAGCATCCTCTAGGACGTAAGAGAAAATAAGATTTTAAACCTACCGGTAAATCTTTTTCTCCTAGTCTGTAGAGGATGCTGGGCGCCCGTCCCAGTGCGGACATATTTCTGCATGACTTATATATAGTTCTTGCTTACATAAGGGTTATGTTACAGTTAAGATCAGTCGTTGACTGATAGAGATGAGCGGGTTCGGTTCCTCGGAAACCGAACCCCCCCAAACTTCACCCATTTTACACGGGTCCGAGGCATACTCGGATTCTCCCGTATGGCTCGGTTAACCCGAGCGCGCCCGAACGTCATAATCCCGCTGTCGGATTTTCGCGAGATACGGATTCTATATAAGGAGCCGCGCGTCGCCGCCATTTTTCACTCGTGCATTGGAAATGATAGTGAGAGGACGTGGCTGGCGTCCTCTCACTTTGTTTCAGGGGGCTGCATATCTTTATTCTGGGGACCAGCAGTATTATAGGAGGAGTACAGTGCAGAGTTTTGCTGACCAGTGACTACCAGTATACGTTGTCTGCCTGAAAAACGCTCCATATCTGTGCTCAGTATGCTGCATATATCTGTGCTCACACTGCTTTATTGTGGGGAATGGGGACCAGCAGTATTATATAGGAGGAGTACAGTGCAGAGTTTTGCTGACCAGTGACCACCAGTATACGTTGTCTGCCTGAAAAACGCTCCATATCTGTGCTCAGTGTGCTGCATATATCTGTGCTCACACTGCTTTATTGTGGGTACTGGGGACCACCAGTATATTATATAGGAGTACAGTGCAGAGTTTTGCTGACCAGTGACCACCAGTATACGTTGTCTGCCTGAAAAACGCTCCATATCTGGGCCCAGTGTGCTGCATATATCTGTGCTCACACTGCTTTATTGTGGGTACTGGGGACCACCAGTTTATTATATAGGAGGAGTACAGTGCAGAGTTTTGCTGACCAGTGACCACCAGTATTATACGTTGTCTGCCTGAAAAACGCTCCATATCTGTGCTCAATGTGCTGCATATATCTGTGCTCACACTGCTTTATTGTGGGTAATGGGGACCACCAGTATATTATATAGGAGGAGTACAGTGCAGAGTTTTGCTGACCAGTGACCACCAGTATTATACGTTGTCTGCCTGAAAAACGCTCCATATCTGTGCTCAGTGTGCTGCATATATCTGTGCTCACACTGCTTTATTGTGGGGACTGGGGACCAGCAGTATTATATAGGAGGAGTACAGTGCAGAGTTTTGCTGACCAGTGACCACTAGTATTATACGTTCTCTGCCTGAAAAACGCTCCATATCTGTGCTGCATTGTAGTACATAGTAGGAGTACAGTGCATAATTTTGCTGACCACCAGTATATAATATATAGCAGTACGGTACAGTAGGCCACTTCTCTACCTACCTCTGTGTCGTCAAGTATACTATCCATCCATACCTGTGGTGCATTTCAGTTGTGCGCAGTATATATAGTAGTAGGCCATTGCTATTGATACTGGCATATAATTCCACACATTAAAAAATGGAGAACAAAAATGTGGAGGGTAAAATAGGGAAAGATCAAGATCCACTTCCACCTCGTGCTGAAGCTGCTGCCACTAGTCATGGCCGAGACGATGAAATGCCATCAACGTCGTCTGCCAAGGCCGATGCCCAATGTCATAGTAGAGAGCATGTAAAATCCAAAAAACAAAAGTTCAGTAAAATTACCCAAAAATCAAAATTAAAAGCGTCTTAGGAGACATGCCATTTACGACACGGAGTGGCAAGGAACGGCTGAGGCACTGGCCTATGTTCATGGCTAGTGGTTCAGCTTCACATGAGGATGGAAGCACTCATCCTCTCGTTAGAAAACTGCAGTGCCACTCCTAGATGGGCCAGGTGTTTGTGTCGGCCACTTGGGTCGCTTAGCTTAGTCACACAGCTACCTCATTGCGCCTCTTTTTTTCTTTGCATCATGTGCTGTTTGGGGATGGGGACTTTTTTTTTTGAAGTGCCATCCTGTCTGACACTGCAGTGCCACTCCTAGATGGGCCAGGAGTTTGTGTCGGCCACTTGTGTCGCTTAGCTTAGTCACACAGCTACCTCATTGCGCCTCTTTTTTCCTTTGCATCATGTGCTGTTTGGGGACTATTTTTTTGAAGTGCCATCCTGTCTGAAACTGCAGTGCCACTCCTAGATGGGCCAGGTGTTTGTGTCAGCCACTTGGGTCGCTTAGCTTAGTCATCCAGCGACCTCGGTGCAAATTTTAGGACTAAAAATAATATTGTGAGGTGTTCAGAATAGACTGGAAATGAGTGGAAATTATAGTTATTGAGGTTAATAATACTATGGGATCAAAATGACCCCCAAATTCTATGATTTAAGCTGTTTTTGAGGGTTTTTTGTAAAAAAACACCCGAATCCAAAACACACCCGAATCCGACAAAAAAATTTCAGGGAGGTTTTGCCAAAACGCGTCCGAATCCAAAATACGGCCGCGGAACCGAATCCAAAACCAAAACACAAAACCCGAAAAATGTCCGGTGCACATCACTATTGACTGATACTGTTTGTTCATACTGTTAACTGGTTGCGTATATTCCAGGTTATACGGTGTGGATGGTGTGGGCTGGTATGAATCTTGCCCTTAGATTACCAAAATCCTTTCCTCGTACTGTCCGTCTCCTCTGGGCACAGTTTCTCTAACTGAGGTCTGGAGGAAGGGCATGGAGGGAGGAGCCAGTGCACACCCATATCTAAAGTTCTTTTTAGTGCCCATGTCTCCTGCGGAGCCCGTCTATCCCCATGGTCCTTACGGAGTTCCCAGCATCCTCTACGGACTAGGAGAAAAAGATTTACCGGTAGGTTTAAAATCTTATTTTATGTACAGATGTAATGTATTAGACCAAGAGTGCTCAGGTAACATACCATTTAGGTCTGCAACAGTGAACATTTTCAAGGTATCATCAGGAATAATTAATACCACCTGTAAATCTATTATGTTAGTCAATTAACACACCTGTGGGTATATTTAGTAAACATCAGTTGTGGGTGATTTGCTGTTTTGGTCTGATTTTTGCAGATCAGAGATTTACCAAAGGTAAAATCGCACCCAATGGACCAAACATTGTACTTTTGGCACAAACAACATGGGATGTGCTGGAATTTGTCCAGATGTAATACACGCACAATATTTGTGGCACAAGAGAGCGTACCCCTAAACCACACACACACACACACACACACACACACACACACACACACACACACACACACACACACACACACACCAAAGCCTGTAAAATTAATTTGGATAACCCTTTTATTTGGAGCTATTATAATAATATGCAGCACAGGTGAGCATACCCCTACACTACACAGGGCAAACCCTGTAAAAATGATTTGTGTAATAATATAAGTAATGTATATAACCTTTTTATTTGGAGCAAATAATATACAGCACAGGACACCACCACTGGACTTATGGCAGCACAAGACACCACCACTGGACTGGGCTTATACGGCAGTACCCCATGAGTTGTACGGCAGTGTCAGACAGGAAGGCACTTTAAAAAAAATTAGTCCCCAAACAGCACATGATGCAAAGAAGAAAAAGAGGTGCAAGATGGAATTGTCCTTGGGCCCTCCCACCCACTCTTATGTTGTATAAACAGGACATGCACACTTTAACAAACCAATCATTTCAGCAACAGGGTCTGCCACATGACTGCGGCTGAAATGACTGGTTTGTTTGGGCCCCCACCAAAAAAGAAGCAATCAATCTCTCCTTGCACAAACTGGCTCTACAGAGGCAAGATGTCCACCTCATCATCATCCTCTGATTCCTCACCCCTTTCACTGTGTACATCCCCCTCCTCACAGATTATTAATTCGTCCCCACTGGAATCCACCATCTCAGGTCCCTGTGTACTTTGTGGAGGCAATTGCTGGTGAATGTCTCCACGGAGGAATTGATTATAATTCATTTTGATGAACATCATCTTCTCCACATTTTCTGGAAGTAACCTCGTACGTTGACCTTATCCTCTTCCTCCAATTCCTCACCGCTTTCAGTGTGTACATCCTCTTCCTCACAGAGTATTAATTCGTCCCCACTGGAATCCACCATCACAGGTCCCTGTGTACTTTCTGGAGGCAATTGCTGGTCAAGGTCTTCCCGTAGGAATTTATAATTCATTTTGATGTACATCATCTTCTCCACATTTTGTGGAAGTAACCTCCTACACCGATCGCTGACAAGGTTACCAGCTGCACTAAACACTCTTTCGGAGTACACACTGGAATGAGGGGCAACTTAGGTAAAATAAAGCCAGTTTGTGCAAGGGCATCCAAATTGCCGTTTTTTCCTTCCAATATACATATGGACTGTCTGACATGCCTACTTGGATGCTGTCACCGATATAATCCTCCACCATTCTTTCAATGGTGACAGATTCATATGCAGTGATAGTAGACATGTCAGTAATCGTTGGTAGGTCCTTCAGTACAGACCAGATGTCAGCACTTGCTCCTGACTGCCCTGCATCACCGCCAGCGGGTGGGCTAGGAAATCTTATCCTTTTCCTTGCAGCCCCAGTTGCAGGAGAAAAGGAAGAAGGAGCTGTTGACGGGTCACGTTCCGCTTGAGTTGACAATTTTCTCACCAGCAGGTCTTTGAACCTCTGCAGACTTGTGTCTGCTGGAAAGCGAGATACAACATAGGCTTTAAACCTAGGATCGAGCATGGTGGCCAAAGCGAATGAAGGGCTCCATCCACAAGTCCCACATACTTAGCGGAATCGCTCCGTCTTAGCTCCTCCTTCAAGTTCTCCAGCTGCTTCTGCAACAGCCTGATGAGGGGAATGACATGACTCAAGCTGCCAGTGTCTGAATTGAATTCACGTGTGGCAAGTTCGAAGGGTTGGAGAATCTTGAACAAGATGGAAATCATTCTCCACTGCGCTTGAGTCAGGTGCATTCCCCTCCTTTGCCTATATCGTAGGTGGATGTATAGGCTTGGATGGCCTTTTGCTGCTCCTCCATCCTCTGAAGCATATAGAGTGTTGATTTCCACCTCAGGTGATTGCAGGGCAGGTTCAGGAGTGTTTGTTGGCACTCTAGTCTTCGGCACACAGTGGCTGAATGCCAAAAGTGGCCCGCAATTTTTTGGGCCACCGACAGCATCTCCTGTACACTCCTGTAATTTTTCAAAAAATTCTGCACCACCAAATTAATTGTATGTACAAAACATGGAATGTGCTGGAATTTGCCCCGTTGTAATGCATGCACAATATTGGTGGCATTGTCCGATATCACAAATCCCCAGGAGAGTCTAAGTTGGATAAGCCAATGAGCAATGATGTCCCTCAGTTTCCGTAAGAGGTTGTCAGCAGTGTGCCTCTTACGGAAAGCAGTGATACACAGCGTAGCCTGCTAGAAACGAGTTTGGATTTGCAAGATGCTGCTATTGGTGTCGCCGCTGCTGCTGTTGTTGCTGCAGGAGGCAATACATCTATCCAGTGGGCTGTCACAGTCATATAGTCCTGAGTCTGCCCTGTTCCACTTGTCCATATGTCCGTGGTTAAGTGGACACTGGATACAACCGCATTTATTAGGACACTGGCGACAATTTTTCTGACGTCTGTGTACATTCTCGGTATCGCCTGCCTAGTGAAGTGGAACCTAGATGGGATTTGGTACCAGGGACACACTACCTCCATTAAATCTCTAAGTCCCACAGAACTAATGGCGGATACAGGATGCATGTCGAACAACAACATCGCTATCAAGGCCTCAGTTATCCGCTTTGCAACAGAATGACTGCTGTGATATTTCATCTTCCTCGCAAAGGACTGTTGGACAGTCAATTGCTTACTGGAAGTGGTACAAGTGGTCTTCCAACTTCCCCTCTGGGATTACAATCAAATCCCAGCAGCAACAACAGCAGCAGTAGGCTTTCCACTCAAGGATCCATCGGAGGAATCCCAGTTAGGAGAGGACTCATCAGACTTGCCAGTGACATGGCCTGCAGGACTATTGGCGTTCCTGTCTAAGGAGGAAATTGACACTGAGGGAGTTGGTGGGGTGGTTTGCAGGAGCTTGGGTACAAGAGGAAGAAGGGATTTAGTTGCCAGTGAACTGCTTCTGCTGTCACCTAAAGATTTTGAACTTATCAATGACTTCTGATGAATGCGCTCCAGGTGACGTATAAGGGAGGATGTTCCTATGTGGTTAACATCCTTACCCCTACTTATTACAGCTTGACAAAGGCAACACATGGCTTGACACTAGTTGTCCGCATTTCTGTTGAAATAATTCCACACTGAAGAGGTGATTTTTTTTTTTGTATTTTGACCAGGCATGTCAATGGCCTTATTCAGCCCACGGACAACAGGTGTCTCCCTGGGTGCCTGACTTAAACAAACCCCCTCTCCATCAGAATCCTCCTTGTCAATTTCCTCCTCAGCGCCAGCAACACCCATATCCTCATCCTGGTGTACTTCAACAGTGACATCTTCAATTTGACTATCAGGAACTGGACTGTGGGTGCTCCTTCCAGCACTTGCAGGGGGCGTGCAAATGGTGGAAGGAGCCACCTCTTCCCGTCCAGTGTCGGGAAGGTCAGGCATTGCAACCGACACAATTGGACTATCCTTGGGGATTTGTGATTTAGAAGAACGCACAGTTCTTTGCTGTGCTTTTGCCAGCTTAACTCTTAATTTTTCTAGCGGGAGGATGAGTGCTTCCATCCTCATGTGAAGCTGAACCACTAGCCATGAACATAGGCCAGGGCCTCAGCCGTTCCTTGCCACTCCGTGTCGTAAATGGCATATTGGCAAGTTTACGCTTCTCTTCAGACGCTTTTAATTTAGATTTTTGGGTCATTTTACTGAACTTTTGTTTTTTGGATTTTACATGCTCTCTACTATGACATTGGGCATCGGCCTTGGCAGACAAAGTTGATGGCATTTCATCGTCTCTGCCATGACTAGTGGCAGCAGCTTCAGCACTAGGTGGAAGTGGATCTTGATCTTTCCCTATTTTACCCTCCACATTTTTGTTCTCCATTTTTTAATGTGTGGAATTATATGCCAGTAATATATCTGGAATTAGACGGCAGCAATGTCTAGACTTAGATACCACTAGCTAGATACCAGATACCACTGTGACTGGAATGATGATGACCTATGCACAGTGACAGGACACTACCACAGCACCCTACAGCAGCAAGATGCAGCACAGGACACTGGACTTTTAGTCACCACAATGCAGCACTGATACTGAGCACAGCTATTGAGCACTGTTCAGGATAATAGAACTGACACGGGGCAGCAAAATACAGCAATGGACTACTGTACTGTACTACTATATACTGGTCAGTGGTCACCACAATGCAGCAATGATAATAATGAGCACAGATACTGAGCAATGTTCAGGATAATAGAACTGACACGGGGCAGCAAAATACAGCACTGGACTACTATACTGTACTACCATATACTGGTCAGTGGTCACCACAATGCAGCAATGATAATAATGAGCATAGATACTGAGCACTGTTCTGGATAATAGAACTGACACGGAGCAGCAAAATACAGCAATGGACTACTGTACTGTACTACTATATATATATATATATATATATATATACACTGGTCACCACAATGCAGCACTGATACTGAGCACACATATTGAGCTGAGATTTAGCTGATATTGGGCTATTCAGGCAGAGAACGTAGCCACGTCCTCTCGCTATCTCGACAATGCACGAGTGAAAATGGCGGCGACGCGCGGCTCTTTATATGGAATCCGAACCTCGCGAGAATCCGACAGCGGGATGATGACGTTTTCCCCCGTTCGGGTTTTGCGTGTTAGGCGGGAAGAACCGAGGCTGCCTCGGACCCGTGTAAACCACGTGAAGTTCGGGGGGGTTCGGATCTCGACGAACCGAACCCACTCATCTCTACTATGAATGTGATGTGATAAGATTGTTTTAAGAAAATGGCATGTGAAGAACCCGCATTGAATGATTTCACCGTTGAGTTTCATACTCAAAAAAAAAAATAACAAAATGTGTTTCACAAGCAGATATTTAATGCAAATTGGTTACTTGATAATTGTATACCAGCTGATGATGACACAGGTTGGGAGATACACATTAAAGAAGGGGGTTGGTAACACACTGATAAACATTTACAATGTACAACCCATTACAGAGAAACTGATAACCGAGAACAACAGATAATTACAAACACTTATTTCTGGGAATATTTAGTGCATTTTTTGTGTTTGGTACTGAAATTCGAACCCTGATGTATTTCCTGACAAAGCCTCATCGGTCAATGGTTTTGAAATAGCTGAAAGGTGCACAGTTACCAATGGCAACCGCAAATCTACTTGCTGAACTTTTCAAGTTTAAACCAATGTTGTCAGAGATAATAGAACTGTCTGAATTGGATTTCTTCACCTACACCTCAAAGATGAGAGGAACCATTTGAATATGGGGAGAAATACAGGTTTATGCATAATTTTGTTACATTTACAAACAATGAAGATCAAGTGTGGACTGCTGCAGTCATTTTCAGACTTCAGACAGGAGCCATTACAAAGACAATAGACCCAGTAAATCTTTGCACTGAAAACAGGACAATTGTTTATACCCCTTTTACGCCGCCAGCGTATAATACGGGTTATTGCACATGAAGGTTGGAATAATCCGGCAAACTCTGCTGTGTAAATGGTAGCCGGGTCGCATCGCATGTACGAGTGGCGCTTGAAGATCATATGATCTCCAAGCGTTGCCCCCGCCGCGTCATCAGTGATGTCACCAACCTGGCAATAAGTCGGGTTGGCTAATGCGGTGTGAAACGGCCTGACGTGGGTCGCAGCCACGTAGCACCTGTGACAGGCTCCCGACTGCAACCTGCGATATTTGGTCTAAAAGGGGTATTAGCCTGTATGGACTGTTGCTAACACTGGACAGGCTAATACACAAGCCTTTGACTTAAATGGTTTGAAATCAAATTAAACTGCATGCAAAATGTGGTGTGGAAGTTGTCTCAGAGAGCACCACTGATGGTATCAGGGTGCTGGGTTCCAGTACTGATGATTTTGTAAAGCCATAAAAGAGTTGCAGCTTTATTTCAGAAAGTTCAAATGTATCTCGAACATGGCTGATATTACAGAGGACTGTCATATTTTCCAGCAGTTGAAAATGGGAACTATCTTCCCTGACACTGAAAAAGGCCATATGGACTTTTTAGCTGCACAAGTATGGCAATTTGAATTAATTGGTTGCTGCCAAGAAGATGGAAATAGAGTGATGAATTGAACAGCTACAGAACACCTATTCAGGAGTGAGGTTGTTTCAAGCAAAGAGTTATTCCACACCATATCAAAATAGGGTTTTACACTGACTGTCTCAGATTATAATGAAATTTGGTATATTAATTGATGCCTTCAGAATCAGAATCAGCTTTATTGGCCAGGTATACTTGCGTATACTAGGAATTTGGCTTCGGTTTGCTATACAACAGCCAAGTAGGTAACAGATAAGCAGGTGTTTGTGTGTTGGGGAAGGGGCAAGTACAGTCATACAGATAGGAATACCGTAGCGTAGGGACACAAGTGAGTTACATGTACGTCTAGTCAGTCAATGTTCAGGAGTTCAGCAGGCGGACTGCTTGGGGAAAGAAACTTTTGAGGCTTCTGGTGGACCTGGCGGAGCGGCCCTGTAATTCCTGCCTGAAGGAAGCAAGTTAAACATGCTGTGGCTGGGGTGTAGCTGGTCCTTTACTATCTTCGTTGCCTGTTTTTTTAGCTCTGGACAGGTACAGGTCCTGGCAGGGGCGGATCCAGATGAAAATGAAAGGGGGGGGGCACCATAATAGGGGAACAGTAATAGTTATATTTACATGCACCTAAGGCACGCGTGCTCCCAGATAAGGAGTGTGGTTCTCCTTTTGAAAAAAAAAAAAGAAGTGTCAGTGATCGCGCTGAGCCCCCCAAAAAAGTGGGTCCCACGGACCCCTCACTTTTAAAAATTGGGGTCCAATCAGTCCTTTTCTGGGTCCCATCGGAATGAAGGTTCATATTAATCTTATTAATTATTCAAATATAAAAACAGACTTGATTTGGACACTACAAAAGTATTGCGAGGGGGAGGAGGGGGTGACAGTGCTGCTGGGCTGTGTAGCATACAGGACCAGAGCTGTAGTTAGACATTTCAGTGCCCTTTGGCAGAAAGTAAATTGGTGCTCCCCCTCCCATATTTCGAACCAAGGACAGTGTGCGCCGAAGGCGCGCACCAAAAATTTAGGGGTATGGCTTCATGGGGAAAGAGCATGGCCACATAACAGTACCAATTTACATTACACCACACAGGTAGAGCATGTTATATACACATTGCACCAGGTAGAGCACGCTATACACACTGCGCCAGGCAGAGCACCCTATACACATTGCGCCAGGTAGAGCACGTTACACACATTGCACCAGGTAGAGCACGTTATACACACTGCACCAGGTAGAGCACGTTATATACACATTGCACCAGGTAGAGCACGCTATACACACTGTGCCGGGTAGAGCACGTTACACACATTGCACCAGGTAGAGCACGTTATACACACTGCACCAGGTAGTGCAAGTTATATACACATTGCACCAGGTAGAGCACGCTATACACACTGCGCCGGGTAGAGCAAGTTATACACATTGCACCAGGTAGAGCACGTTACACACATTGCACTAGGTAGAGCACGTTACACACACTGCACCAGGTAGAGCACCATACACACACTGCACCAGGTAGAGCACATTACACACACTGCACCAGGTAGAGCACGCTATACACATTGCACCAGGTAAAGCACGCTATATGCACTACGCCAGGTAGAGCACGCTATACACACTGCACCAGGCAGAGCGCGCTATACACACTGCACCAGACAGAGCACGTTATACACACTGCACCAGGTAGAGAACGTTATACACACTGCACCAGGTAGAGCACGTTATACACACTGCACCAGGTAGAGAACGTTATACACACTGCACCAGGTAGAGCACGTTATACACACTGCACCAGGTAGAGCACGTTACACACACTGCACCAGGTAGAGCACGCTATACACACTGCGCCAGGTAGAGCACGTTATACACACTGCGCCAGGTAGAGCACGTTATACACACTACGCCAGGTAGAGCACGTTATACACACTGCGCCAGGTAGAGCACGTTATACACACTGCGCCAGGTAGAGCACGTTATACACACTGCGCCAGGTAGAGCACGTTACACACACTGCGCCAGGTAGAGCACGTTACACACACTGCGCCAGGTAGAGTACGTTACACACACTGCGCCAGGTAGAGCACGTTACACACACTGCGCCAGGTAGAGCACGTTACACACACTGCGCCAGGTAGAGCACGCTACACACACTGCGCCAGGTAGAGCACGCTACACACACTGCGCCAGGTAGAGCACGTTACACACACTGCGCCAGGTAGAGCACGTTGTACAGATTGCGCCAGGTAGAACACGTTATACAGATTGCGCCAGGTAGAATACGTTATATAGATTGCGCCAGGTAGAACACGTTATATAGATTGCGCCAGGTAGAACACGTTATATAGATTGTGCCAGGTAGAACACGTTACACACATTGCACCAGTTAGTGTTCTATACACATTGCGCCAGGTAGAGCATGTTATACACGTTTTATATGGTACTAGGGAGTAGCGACAGAGGTAGCAGGGAGAAGGGACAGAGAGAGGCACCAGGGAATAGGGACAGAGGTAGCAGGGACAGAGATAGGCACCAGGGAATAGGGACAGAGAGAGCAAGGAGTAGGGACAGAGTCACCAGGGGGTTGGGACAGAGAGAGGCACCAGGGGGTAGGGACAAAGGTAGCAAGGAGTAGGGACAGAGGCACCAGGGGGTAGGGACAAAGGTAGCAAGGAGTAGGGACAGAGGCACCAGGTGGTAGGGACAGAGGCACCAAGGGGTAGGGACGGAGTCGGCACCAGGGGGTAGGGACGGAGGCAGCAGGGGGTAGGGACAGAGGCAGCAGGGGGTAGGGACAGAGGCAGCAGGGGGTAGGGACGGAGCCGGCAGCAGGGGGTAGGGACGGAGCCGGCACCAGGGGGTAGGGACGGAGCCGGCACCAGGGGGTAGGGACGATGATTGATGATCTTTACTGATTGCGCCTCTGAGGTGCAGACATTTGTGTACAGGGAGAAGAGCAGGGGTGAGAGGACACAGCCCTGAGGTGCCCCTGTACTAATGGACCGCGCTTGAGCGGTTAATTCCTCCGCTTTCACCACCTGTGTCCTATCTGTCAGGAAGTCTACTATCCAGGAACAGGTAGGTTCTGGGACCCCTAGGCAAAGTAATTTGGGGTGGAGGATGCTGGGGATGATTGTATTGAAGGCCGAGCTGAAATCGACAAACAGGACCCTCGCGTAGGTACCGGGAATGTCTAGGTGCTGTAGAATGTAGTGCAGGCCCAGGTTGACTGCATCCTCGACACACTGATTTGATCAATAGGCGAACTGTAGGGGGTTCAGTTGGGGGCCAGTCACAGTTTTCAGGTAATTTAAAACCAGATGCTCAAACGTTTTCATGACCACAGACGTCAGTGCTATTAGCCTGTAGTTGTTCAGGTTCATGATAGAGGGTTTCTTGGGGACCGGGACGATAGTAGACCTTTTGAGGCAGGAATGGACTTTCTGTAGCTCCAGCAATTTGTTGAAGATCTTGGTGAATATGGGGGCGAGCTGACCCGCACATGCTCTCAGGGCAGATGGTGACACTCCATCAGGATCCGGAGCTTTCCTGGGTTTGGTCCTTTTGAACCATGCCTCCACCTCTTCTTGGGAAACTTGCAGTGCCTGAAGTTGGCCGTCGGTGTTCAAGGCATCATAGAGGTGATTGTTTGGGTCACAGGGGACTTCTTTTGCAAACCTGCAATAAAAGTGGTTCAGCTCGTCTACTAGGTCTTGATGCATTGTGGTGGACTTCAATGTTTTCTTGTAGCTGGTTATGGATTGCATTCCTTTCCATACAGCTACGGGGTCATTGGTGGAGAGATTGTCAGCTTGTCCGAGTACTGCTTTTTGCTAGCCTGATTTCTTTATTCAGAGAGTTCCTAGTTCGGTTGTATAGTGCTCTGTCACCGCTGCTATAGGCCTCCTCTTTGGTTCGACAAAGTTGCCTGAGCTGGGCGTTGAA
Organism: Pseudophryne corroboree; assembly: GCF_028390025.1. Taxonomy (NCBI): domain Eukaryota; kingdom Metazoa; phylum Chordata; class Amphibia; order Anura; family Myobatrachidae; genus Pseudophryne; species Pseudophryne corroboree. The sequence continues at coordinate 616,465,854 of NC_086444.1, read as the reverse complement.
CCAGGGCTTGTTGTAAATGCGGCAAGTCTTGATAGGTACACACATGTCCTCACAGTAGCTGATGTAGGATGTGACCGTGTCTGTCAGGTCGTTCAGGTTGGTTGCCGAGGCTTCGAAGACCCCTTATTCCGTGCAGTCAAAGCAGGCCTGGAGCTTCATCTTAGCCTCATTGGTCCATTTCTTAACAGTCTTGATGACAGGCTTAACCAATTTCAGCTTCTGTGTATAGGTAGGGAGTTGGTGGACGAGACAGTGGTCAGATAGGCCGAGTGCAGCACGCGGGATAGATCGGAAGGCAGACTTGAGGGTAGTATAGCAGTGATCAAGGATGCGCCCTTCCCTAGTGGGACACGTGACTTGTTGTTTGTACTTAGGTAGCTCCTTGCTCGGGTTAGTTCTGTTGAAGTCGCCCAGCACTAGAAGCAGAGAGTCTGGGTGTTTTTGTTCTATGTCGGATATGCATACGGCCAGGTGGTGCAAGGCTTTGTTCGCGCAGGCGAGGGGGGTTATGTACACTCCCACAAGGACAATTGAGGCAAATTCCTGGGGGGAATAGAAGGGGTTACAGTTGATACTTAGCATCTCCAGGTGAGGGCTACATGATTTGCCTAGGATCGTGACATTGGTGCACCATCTGTCATTGATGGAGAAGCAGATGCCACCACCCTAGATGCCAAGATGGCTGCCTCACCTTTTGCATTCTCCTGATCATCTCCATAAAACAGCTTAAATTCACCACAACTGACCTATGAATCATCATAAATATCTAAGGACTTACCTTTAACTTGTACTACTCTACGTGCACATCTCATCAAAACCAACAGATTGCATTCCTGTGCTGAGATACACACTAGATTGAAACCTCTGCATCTCTCCACTGAGGAGTCCTTCAGTTTGGAATCTACTGTACTCTGCATTGGACATCCCAGACAAGGTACTGTGGACTACAACCTATCTTTGGCTCCATCCAGCCCCTCACTTAGACAGCTTTCACCTCTGTTCTCTGAGCAACAAATAACTTTGACTTCTTGCATTAATCAACTAATATACAGTATATTCAGGCTCTGAATTGCTGACGGGTCACTGTTCATTTCAAATTGTAGGAGCTGTTCCTCAGGACACGTGTTATCACTAACCCACCACAAGAAAATTACTTCAAAGGCCTCTCACTGAGATCTTTCACAACTACACAATAGGAATTGGATTCTAAAACCTTTCCACAATCCTGCTTTGTCCTTGAATAATTGACTAAATCAGCAACAGAAAAAGCAAAGTTATTTTATTTATCACTTGTCTCAAATATACCCACTGGATTAAAGAGCAGCAATAGGTTATAGCAACAACGATTATAGCGATTACAATCCAAGATGGTGATGCAGATGGCTGCCTCGGAGCTACGCAGCTCAGCCAAAATACCTGTTTCCCCTTGTTTTCTCCTGCCCTTGTCTACCCCACCAGTGACCAAATACAGCAGGGAAGCCCTCCTAAGTTGGAGAGCTCCCGCACTGCTTACTCCACGTTCTGGCCCATCAGCGGGCGGCACAGCGGCTCTTGCAGCCCTTACTGCCCTTGCTGCTCTGTGTGGCAGGGATGCAGACGTTGCGGATGCCGAAGTGGATGACCGAGCGGCCGCACCCCCTTGCAGCCCGGGCGGCAACTGGCAGGTGGATCGCCGGCCCCGGAAAGAGAAAGACGGAGGCCTTCATGTCTGCCCTAGTAGAAGGACCTGGGCTCAGAGGAGAGGCTGTTGTGCAGGCACCCTAGTGAGGTGGCTGGACGACCATATTGCGGACAACCCGATGTCTCTGCTGGGCTTCAGTCTCTTCAGGGCCGATCGCTCCAAGGTTCTCTCAGGAAAAACGAAGGGTGGTGGCATCTGCTTCTACATCAATGTATTGCGTTTGAAGATAATTTCAGAATTTTAGACTGATATGTACACTGGTTATATGCCTTGAAAGCTGCAATTTCTTAGCAAAAATTTGCTATTAACTTTTTTTGGAGGGGATAGAAATGGTTCTAGGCGCTAATTCAATACATATACAAAACTACTCTATAGTTCAATGATCAGATTAGCAGCAAGCTATCTACATATGCTTGTGTACATATATGTGTGACAACAACCAAGCAGACTGGACTAAACCCAAACAAAAACAAATTTTGTGAGAGTCTGCACTGATTTTTATCACCATGAAGTCTGATATGAGGAAATAATACCACACAACTGCATTAAAATACTGTATATCAAACTTTTTGTAACCGGTTATAATAATATCAACGTCATGTACAGTTCACTACATCAGTATAATTGTCATAGACAACTGCACATACATTATAAAAAGACAAAGGTTTCTCTCAATTCACTGTCCCTATATGAATATAGCATGTTACATATATGTTCTCCTACACCAAACAATGCAGACAAATCCTTTGTATACACTGTAGAGGGAAAAGTCCTTACTTCTATATAAAGTGCTGTGGCACTGAAGTTCATATAGAATTGCTAAAATGAGAAGAATGATTTCTACTGTGTCCAGAAAATTCAAGCAACAGAAGTAAACGTGTCTGTGGTTTTTCCCTATGATGTATATTATGTTCAATGACAAAGTATGTTAATACTAAAATATTGAAAACTTTTGAGATAATTTTATGTCTTTAACATGTAGTTTAAGAAAGCTTACTACAGATCGTTATCTTTTGGTGCTGCTGCTCTAGATGGATGGTGCTACTTGATAAGCTTTATTATAACGGAGAAACAAAAACTGAGCATCTTAGCTACAGTATGTTGTTATTGCAGACTGTCGGGAACACAACACAGTGGCAGTCTACTGCTTTAAGAGCAAACTCATAAACTGCTTGAAGACAACAATGTATATGTACTTTATCAAAAGTATTGGAAACTGTCAGTTTAGCGCTACCGATATCCTATCTCCCAGCATCAACATTACCTGGCTACTTCTGGATTTCAGCAGCTGGAGCCGATAGCAGGAATCGGTGCAAGAAGAAGCCACAGAGGACTGGCTGGAAGTATTAGGCTAAGGATAAGGCTAGTTAGCCTCACCAAGCCCCTTCCTATATTTACCAGGTTGCTGTTTACCTAGGCTCTAATTCCATAACATATTTTACACAATGTTTCTATGAAAGGTCATTTCTGTTGCAATCAAGTGCAACATTTTAACTTGTATATGTTTCATATAGTTTCCTTATTACATAGATTATAACACTCCTCTGTTTAAAATGTTGAATAAGAGACTCATATAAGGTAAAAGGGAGCTAAAAAAAATGTAAAAAGAAGAAATACATCAGTTCATTAATATTACATATTATATGCTGTCATAAACATACATTAATACTCTGGTCAATAATACATTATATACACTGGGTATAGACTTAAAATTAGCAAAGGATAAAAAGGAAGATCACAATTGGTCCATAAATGTAGATGCCCAATAAATAATGCTGTCATTTTAAGTCAATAATTGAGGTTGAATAGATCCATAAGACAATCCCCTTTAACAGCAGCTATTTATCTCCTTTAGCGCAATAAGGGCTTTCCTTTTTACTCCTACAGGACGATTGGTGACACTTCTTCAGATGATCTCCGTTCAAAGTAGATAATTGATGCAATATCTCTTGATAAATGGGAATATTTAGGGGTCTATTCATGAAGAAGTGAAAAGTGTGGCGAAGTGAGCCAGTGGAGAAGTTGCCCATGGCAACCAATCAGCATTGAAGTAACATTTATAATTTGCATACTATACAATTGAACGGATCAGCTGATTGGTTGCAGTGGGTAACTTCTCAACAGGCTCACTTCTCCACTCTTTTCACTGCTTCATGAATAGACCCCTGAGAGAGGTAAAGATGGGTGAAATAGAAACTCCGGCAGAAATGGTCTTTGTGGCTCTGGAGTGCTTCTTAAGGCTTTTGTTAGGCTCTAGAAGTAACCCCTAGATAGGACAAGATTTTTTTGACCTTACTCTACAGCAGGCATTCCCAACCACGGTCCTCAAGGCACACCAACAGTGCAGGTTTTAGTGATATCCAGGCTGCAGCACAGATGGTGAAATCAAAATAACTGAGCTACTAATTAAGTCACATGTGCTGAAGCCTGGATATCACTAAAACATGTACTGTTAGTGTGCCTTGAGGACCGTGGTTGGGAATGCCTGCTCTACTGCTATTGTGAAGTATGTGGTATCTCAGTAATTTCCAGAAGTAGAACAGAAAAACAGCAATGATATTTGACATTTTTTTTATATTTGAAATTATAGTAAATCTCACAACTTTTGTATCAGCAGATCAGTGTCAGATCCTGGAATATCTGGACCTGCATATTTAGGAAGTCAATAAGTAAGTTGTCTGAGATACCAGCAAAAATCGTTTTAAGACAGACTATTATATTGGTAGAGTTTTAGTCCTGTGAGTTTGGTTCCTGAGGGCTCTGTGTGCTTGATCCAAAAGAATATAAAGTCTCCAAGGATGTTAAAGAGTGATGTGTAGGTGATGTGTTCAGAGATGCAGTGTCTTTCCAAGACTCTAATTTGTGAGCAGAGTTGACAGTTTATGAACAGAAAGTGTTTGACACCAACATATCTCATTGGTTTTGGACCTAGGCATCTGTTCTATTGTCAACCATAGTCATTTCATGCTTAATCTATAAAGAATCATGGCAGATGTACAAAGCCGTGGAGCGAGATAAAATACCAGCTAATTCGCTCCTATCATTTTTCAAACACAGCCTGTAACGTGGCATTTAGGAGCGGATACTTTCTGTCTCCACTTTATCTGTCTCCACAGGATAATACATCTTCCCCCTTTAAGTGAATAAATAAGTTATTAATCTAATATTCCTTAAAGATCTTGACTATATGCACATAATTGTTGCTTAATCAGTTATTTTGGACACTGTCATTGTGTTTGTGTAGCAGTGCTGCTTTGTGATCTGTAAAGTTTTCCACAGTATTAATATTTCATGGGGCACAAATCGATGAATCATTAGTTTATCCTGGTAATAACATGGATCAAAAGAGTCCATACCAGCTCCTGGCACCCGGATCCCATATGGGAGCATTCCTTGATGGTTGCCTGGACTTATCCCTGCCTTCTCCAGGCACATCCCCAGATAAGCATCATCGATGGGGAATAGTGGTATGTACTCTGATGCCCTTAAGATAGAATAGGAAGTGAAGCCAGACATAAGAATGCCACCACCAGAACAGTAGGGAGGAAATATTTCACCAGGAAAAAGTTCTTTTGGGATATAGTATTTTGTTTTATTCTCACGAACAGGAGGCATCCCTATATTCAATGCACCAACAAAAAGGTGACTATGGCTTCCATTATTTTCCAAGCTTTGCAAATATGTAATAACATTAAAAGTGTGGACAAAGACATCATCATCTCCATTGAAAATAAACTGCACTCCAGGACATCTATGATTCTGCCACTGGAGGAAAAGAACTTGCTTCAAGGTTAAATTGTAGAAGGTATCTTGAAATCTCCACTGCAATATATCTCCATAGGTCTGACTCTCTATAGCCAGCAACTGCATTAGCCATTTTGCATCTTCTTGTGCCCTTGAGACTCCAATAAAAAAGATTCTTTTTACCTTGGCATGTCCAAATGTTTTCTCTTCTCCCCATGTTTTCCGGATGATCTCACGGCGTTCATAATTTGCTGGGGAACTTTTGATAGCTAGTAACAGGAAAATGTCTTTAGAGGCATTGGGGCCACCACACTTCATGGGAGAGTCCAGCAACAATTGAAAACTCCTGCAATGACGATAAGTCAAAAAATCCTTCATGTTCTGTGTTTGCATATTAAATTTTGGGAAGCTTTGAATGGAATCATTTTCTATGCATTTGACAAGTGGTAGCTTGGAAATGGATGGAAGGACATGACGAATAATCACTGTGTCTATTGGACTGGAGTTTATAGTATCTTGAATTTCACTTGATAAAAAAAGGGAGCGAAGAATGATGATAGTCACTATGAATGCAAACAAGAGGCTGCAGTTATGTTTTCTCATGGCAACTCCGTAGACTCTGGGAAAGTTGGAACACAAGAAATGTTATTATTAGTATTACCAATACTCTTTTTATTAAATCTAAGGCATGTAGTGATGATTTGTGGGTCTATATACAGTACTAAGCCTTGGAGAGAGATAAAGAGGTCAAAAATCAAGTACCAGCCAATCAGCTCCTAGCTGCAATGTTACAGGCTGTGTTTGAAATATGACAGGAGTTGATTGATTGGTACTTTATCTCCATCCACTTTATCTTTCTCCAAGACTTAGTACATAGACCCCAAATTTAACATTTATAGAAAATTCAAAGTCCTATTTCCCTTATCTCAACATTCTAGTTAATAGTTAAATAAAAAAACATTATTACTACAATAGCTCTTTTTATATTAATAATTTCTGTTGAGGCACAAAGAGCAGAAAAAAATGAAAAAGTACATAAAACTGTCCTTAATATAGCTCTCATTTGCATAAGCTTCAGATTTCCTTTGTAAGTCTATAGACCAGGGCTGGCCAAACCTGTCCTCGAGATCTACCAACAGTTCATGTTTTCCAGGCCTCCTGGAGATCTGTTGAATTGTCAATTAGGAATGAATGCAGCTCATATTAATTAGTAATGACTACACCTGTGCACCAGCTAGGTGGTCTGGAAAATGTGAACTGTTGGTAGATCTCGAGGACTGGTTTGGCCAGCTCTGCTATAGACTCTATTGGCAAAGGATGTAAACTCATGAGCCGCAACTCTGTGACATAATTGTAATAACAATAAAGCCAGCAATACTGTTAATATTACATGTGAACAATAAATATTATTTACATACATGTTTGTTCCTACTAATATAATATTTTATGGGTAAAGGGATAAGATGAATAATTACTGCAGTAAGTAAAAAAAAGCCGCACTCCCTGACACCCAGTGTCCAACTCTGCAGCAAACAATAATCAAAGTGGTGTCAATTGCATACATATAAAGGGATTTGTTACTATTAACTTCCATAGATTTTTTAACTGACATTTGTGTTGCTTACATAACTAAGCTGATAACTACGATTTATTACCATTTTTTTCTATCATGCACATATATTCCACATCACTTTACAGAGAATATTTAGTCGTTCACATCTGTCCCTGCCCCAGTGCAATTTACAGTCTGTATTCCCTGTCACATGTACACACACTTACATACACAGTAGTCAATTAACAGTTTATTTCTAGAGTGTTGGAGGAAACTGGAGTTCCTGGAAGAAACCTGTGCCAGTATGAGGAGAATATGCAAACTGCTCACAGTTAGGGCCACATTGGGAATCCGACCCAAGACCTCAGTGCTGTGAGGCAGCATTGCTAGCCATTACACCATCCATGCTACCCACACCATCAGGGCTATCTTAACATGTGGGAGCACTTGGCAGTTGCCAAGGACCCCATGATTCTAAGGGGCTTCAAGCAGGGGCAACTTCTTGGGAGGCAGGTAGAGAATGCCCAGGTGCTCTGATTGTTAATTACACAAAATCAAAGCAGCTAAACAGCATTCTCTACATTCTTCACATACAGTGATTGGCTATCAGCATGCTGACTGGTGGATGGCTGGAGGTATCCATATATCAAAATGCTGACAGCCAATCACTGTATGGAAGCAAGTGGAGAGACAGCATGGGAATGCAGGAAGGGCAGTTTATGATTTTTTTCCCATTTATTCCTGTGAATGAGTGGATATGGGCCCCAGTATATTGCTTTGCCCAGAGTCTGCAATGCTGTTAAGATGGCCCTGCACACCATCAGTGCTGCCCATACAATATGTTCTACAATCAAGTGTTGTTATCTGTAAAATATACAGATTTAGTAATCATACTAGTTCACCATCTTCTTAGGTGCAAGCTTTGCCACGCTGGTATCCTTTATTCACTCTACCATGCTCTACACTTGCCTGCTTGTGATCAGTTACCAGACACGTGCACTTATGTTGCAGGGAGGCAGGATGTAATTAATGCTGATTGGCACACAAGATATATGTTTGTCTCTGCCTGCTTCTACTAGTCTAGTTACTGCTTTGACTTTTGTATACCTACCTTGTCTTGGCTGTAAACAAATGCTTTGACCCCTGTCTGGAACTTGATTTTACCTTTGACTACAGATTTTTTCCTATTTTGTTTTGTCTGCAATACTTTTATAATAATAATAATAATAATAATAATGAGTTTAAAAAGATATCTATAATGTAAAAATGTTTCTTTGTGCAAAATTGTGGCACTACTTATATGTGCACAATTTGTGTCCAGAATCTATACAGTTTGTCGATAAGATATATGTAGATCCTGGAATTTAGATACCATTATGTCAAAACGTGGATAAGATCCTCTGGTATAGTGATCATCAAGCAGTATGGTTTAGTATACAACCAGGGTCCAACTCATGCTAATGCCACACAAAAAAAAGTGTTGGATTTTATGAAGGCTTACTTTGCAAAAATGGGGAGATGTGTTAGTGATTCATTGGAAGATTGGAGGAACGTGGAAGGAGAGCAGAAGAGGTGGGGGAAATGAAAAAAAGCAATGCTAAAAGCAACAGACCTTTATATCAAAAGGGTGAGGAAAAGCACCAGAAAAAGGAAGCCAGTGTTGTTTACAAAAGAGGTATCAACTAGTGTGAAAGCAAAAAAGGCTGTCCATTAGGAAATATAAGTAGACTCAAAATAATGGATACAAAGAGTTCTATTTTACTAGAAGGAAGGAGGCTCAGAACGCAATCAGATGTGTGAAGGCACAAGATAAAGAAAATGACCCAGTTAGCAGACAAAGGGGGCAAAACTTTTTTGAAGTATATAAGTGAAAGGAGAAAGTCAAATGGAGATATAATAAGACAGACTTAAGATGTAGTATAGCTAGACTTTAGTAAGTCGCACATTGCAGACTGCTAAATAATCAGAAAATGTTGGGATTAGATGATAAAACAGTTGAATAGATAAGAACCCAGTTGCAGGATAGTGTTACAGGTGGAGTACCCCAGGGAACTGTTCTTGGACCAGCACTCTTTAATATCTTTGTTGGTGACATTGCAAACTGTATTGAATTATCAGCTGCCTTGAGATGTGAGCAGTTGCACTGGCCACAGACTTACGTATAGTTAAGGTGTCTTGTCGAAGAATGTCACTGTTGGAAAATAATGTGGTTCAGTTTTCGGCAAACAATGTTTTAAAGATGGTGAAATTATGATTGCAATACAGATATGTGCACTGTTAAAATGTTCTTGGTCCAAAATAATGGCAATGCACACGGTACTGTATGTGCATAATCTGGGCCCGGAATACATTTATTACCAGTTATGTATATAGCGCACACATATGCCGTAGCACTTTACAGAGATACATAGGGCATGTCAACAACCAAAATAGCTATGTGTACTGCTGTAGGCCACCGAGCTCGGACTTCATTACATCCCACCCTTAGAGTCCCAGGTGTATATTTTGCAAGGTTTATAGAAGTGGAGATGTTGCCCATAGCAACCAATCAGATTCTACTTGTTTATCTAGTACTTTCTCCACTACTATAAACCTGCACTTTGGTAAATAGTCCCCCCAGTATCTTGCTCTTGTAGCTACTTGTGCCTAGAAGCAGACCGGTACAGTTTCATGTACCGACTCATTAAACATTAAATGTTTGTGAGTTGATGATGGGCACAGCTTTGCTCTGGACACATCTTTAAATGTAAAGTTCCTAGTAACTCAAAATACAGGCGTACACAGAAAAATGTCTGCAGATGTATTTCAACTTAATTTATAAATTAGGTACCCAGAGAATACAATTTTCACTTACCTGCCTTGCTTAACCACTTCATACAGGAAATGAACAGGCCTCTTTCTCAGCTGCTGCCAGTGGTTAGCAGGGGATGATGCCACACTATAATGACAGCCAGGTAGGCCAACCAGCCCGTTAGGCATGGTATGCAACTACATACGGCGCCAAGCTGTAATGGTGCCATTACGGTATGCCGCACACATGACAATGCCTGCCAAAGCTGCCATTCATGGACTTGTCACCCAAGGCTGCTGCTGACTGCCCTCCTGCCCACCTAAGTGCCTCCCTATCCATGACAGCCTCATTAAGTGGCATTGTGATTGCCTGCATCTGTCTGCTGCTTCTCTGTGACAGCCTGCTGTTGCGGATGTTCAGAGGAGGAGAGGAGTTAGGCGGTGGGCCCAGCCCTTTAGACCCACTTTCTAGTTTGACTCTGGCTGCATGACTGTAGCCAAACCAACGCCAGCCCAAGCAGCTTAGCAGCCACATGGAGGACACCACAACAGCCCACCACAGCCCATCACAGCCAGAGAAAGTAAGTGATTATCTTTGATATTGCTTGACATTTTTTTTTATTTTATTCTGGGGGTTCTCACGTGGGGGCTAATGTGTCTTTTTTGGGGGTCCTGAAAAGCCTATGTTTTTTATTCATGTATGGGGCTATGGGTGTGTCTTTTTCACGTGAAGTCCATGGGGGTATTCAATTAGCTGCGGGGCTTATCAGAGCAATTCAATTAGCGATTATTACCCCGCACGTGAATGCCCGATATTGGACAGAAACTCACAGCAAGTCCATGAGTTGCGAGATAAAATCCATATAAAAAATGGCAAAGTCGGGGGTTCGTGCAAGAGAAAGACTTTCTTAAATTTACACGGAACCAGTGGGCTTTCACGTCTGAATCATTATTTTTAGGCACAGGAAAAAGGCTATTTAATTGAAATATTGAAATTTGCCACTTGTAGTTGAACTTGTAAAAAACCACTCCCAAATAACATCAGGTAGATTAAACTCTCCATCTTCCTTTAAAGCCATTTTAGTGATGTCCTGCAATATGTTCCTGTCCAGTGCCTGACTCTGGCCTGGTGGTCTATATATCACCCTAGTGTGAATAGTGTTCTTCTCCCCTGTTTTTATGGTCATGCAAAGGGCCTCAATTTTGTCTTCAATATTTTGTAGCATTAATGCTTTTTTTTCACATACATTGCTACCCTTCCTCCGATTCTTTCCATTCTGTCCTTCCTAAAAAAAATAGTATCCTGGTATAGCTATGTTCCAGTCATGATTCTCATTGCACCATGATTCTGTAATAGACACAATGGGGGTCATTCAGACCAAATCGCACGCTTCCTTTTTCTACACCTGTGCGATCGGGTCTGAACAGCGCATGCATTGCAATACGCAGGCGTGTCGTCCGCCGGCAATGGGGATCACCGGGCATCGACAGAACTAACGAAGAAAGCAATCGCACTGACGAACGCAAGAAGATTGACAGGAAGCAGGCGTTCGTGGGTGGCAACTCACCGTTTTCACGGAGTGTCCGGAAAAATGCAGGCATGTCCAGCTGTTCAAGAGGAGGATTCCTGACGTCAGCATTGGCCCGGATCATTGCAGCTACTGAGTAAGTCCTGGGCTGTGCAGAAACTGCACAAACTTTTGTTTGTGCAGTTCACTGCACAGCCGATTGCACCCCTGCACAGCGATTACCCCCTCCCCTGTAGGTGGCGATTACCTGGTCGCAGCAGTGCAAAAAAAGCCTGCATGAAACCAGGTCTGAATGACCCCCATTATCAAGATCACCCCTTGTCAGTATCGGTTAGCTCTGTAATTTTGTCTCCTAAGCACCTAGCACTTGCACACATACAGATATGTTCACATACATAGAATGTAAGCTCTCACGAGTAGGGCCCTCTTCCTCATGTGCTTATACTTTTCTTACTTTAATAATCCTCAACTGCCCAGATCCCACAGTTTTTTGACCACCTGGAACTTATCTCTATGTTTACTGGTGTAGTTATGCTTAGTTGCCCTGTACTTGTCCTATATTGTATTCAACTGTAAGTCACTGTTTTCCTATTTTTTATGTGCATTTGTACTCTGTAATTGGGCGCTGCGGAACCCTTGTGGCGCCATATAAATAAAGGATGATAATAATAATAATAATAATAATAATAATACATCTTTGCTATATCCCGCCATGTATGGCACGGTTTTGCATGCCATAGACTCAGAGATTTAGCTATGCCTTGTGATTTTTCTTAATTTCCTTCTTTAATATGTTACTTTATACATATTCTATTATGGCAAACAAATTTTTTTATTTAATTGGAATGCCGGGTAATTGCCAGGACTTTCAGACTTTTCTATCTGAAAGTGGTATAACTGTCTCTAAAGATATAGGTGGTCATTCCGAGTTGATAGCTAGCTGCATTCGTTCGCTGTGCAGCGATGAGGCAAAAAAACTGCACTTCTGCGCATGCGTATGCAGCGCAATGCGCACGCGCGTCGTACAAATGCAACAAACGATGTAGTTTCACACAAGGTCTAGCGAAGATTTTCAGTCACACTGCTGGCAGCAGAGTGATTGACAGAAAGAGGGCGTTTCTGGGTGTCAACTGACCATTTTCAGGGAGTGTTCGGAAAAATGCAGGCATGCCAGGAAAAAACGCAGGCGTGGCTGGGTGAACGCAGGGCGTTTGTGACGTCAAAATAGGAACTGAATAGTCTGAAGTGATCGCAAGCGCTGAGTAGGTATTGAGCTACTCTAAAACTGCACAAAAAAAGTTTGCCACCGCTCTGCGATCCTTTCATTTGCACTTCTGCTAAGCTAAAATACACTCCAAGTGGGAGGCGGCATAGCATTTGCACGGTTGCTAAAAACTACTAGCGAGCGAACAACTCGGAATGACCACCATAGTACTGTAAGTCTGATTAAGACAGGCTACACCAGACCACAAATTGCCAAATGATCAATAGAGATAAATAGCAGTGTTTGCATAAACACCAGGCAGCATCCAGCAATAAACTATGATTCATTGAAATACACTCCACATAGGTAATACCAATTACAAGCAATTATTACATCAAAAATTAAAAAAACATACATGTGTTTGCATGAGAGAGAAACGTTGGTTGCAATTTGTAGCATGCAGAATTGAGATGACTTCTCATAGTTTAAAACCCAGCTAATATGCATGAGATGCAGATGAAGAGTAGATTTTGCAGCATGACAATGGATTACACACTTTTGTTGCTTTAACTCAGTCTATCTGTTGTATTGTGTGTTTGTTTAATGTTTCCCTCCTGTTTACCTTCAGTTTAATGCCAGCATAATGCCTATGTTGATTTTAAATACTCATTACACTTTAGATCTACACACTTAAGATACCACACACGCCGGCAGACTACTCATGGCATGTCCGCATACTTTAAACACTATATTAATAGACTACACAAATGTGTGCATCCTGATCCAACCCCCTCCCCCAACACACAACCCTCCTCCCAAAGCAAAAGGTGCTAATTAAATCTAGCCATTGCAAGCTCAGTATATCCCTCACTTATTCTCAATAGTTTCTTAACATATTACATATTTAAACAAGCTTATAACAGATATTCAGATTTTACCTATGCAATATAAACACTGCTATGTAATAGAATAAGGTATCACTTGCATCTAATGGGAGTAGTGACTGTTCAATTTACCTGTTGATGAAAAGGAGAGATGAGGAGTCAATTCACAATTGATAACAGCTGATGGTATAACTGATAACTCTGGTATAATGCCAATATTGATTTGAAATACTCATTACACTTCACAACTACACACTTGGTTACATAGTTACATTGTTGTTGAGGTTGAAAAAAGACAAATGTCCATCGAGTTCAACCTGTATTATAATTTTTTAAAAATATTAATTAAATGCTGTATCCTTAGATATTTTTTTCCGCTAGGAATTTATCTAATCCATTTTTAAACTTATTGATTGAGTCCACCATTACTACCTTCTCTGGCAGATAATTCCAAATCCATACGGCTCTTACTGTGAAGAACCCTTTTCTCCGTTGTGTATGGATTATTTTTTCTTCTAACCTCAGGGGATGTCCTCGTGTTCTATGTAGTGTTTTTTTGATAAACAAATAATTTGATAAATCCTTGTATTGTCCCTTAATGTATTTAAAAATATTAATAATGTATTCTCTCAGTTGCCTCTTTTCCAGTGTAAACAAATCTAACCTTTTAAGTTTTTCCTCATAATCCAATGCCTCTAACCCCTTAACCAGTTTAGTGACTCGCCTCTGAACCTTTTCGAGTTCCAAGATATCTTTTTTATAGGTGCCCAGAACTGTACACAATATTCCAGATGTGGCCGCACTAACGATTTATACAGTGGCAGGATTACACTCTCATCCCTTGTCTGCATTCCCCGTTTTATGCATGCTAACACTTTTGTTGCTGCATTTTGACATTGCATACTGCTACCAAGTTTATTGTCGATGAGCACCCCCAAATCTTTTCAGCTACTGATATCCCTACATTTTCCCCATTTAGTTTATAGGCTGCCTGAATGTTCTAAGTCCCAAAGTGCATAATTTTACATTTGTCTGTATTGAACCTCATTCTCCATTTATCCGCCCAGACCTCAAGTCTAGATAAATCATTATGTAGAGACTCAACATCCTTGTATGAATTAATTACTCTACTTAGCTTAGTATCATCTTTAAAAATTGACACTGTGCTTTCTAGGCCCACTCCTAGGTCATTAATGAATATATTAAACAACAATGGTCCGAATACTGAACCCTGTGGTATTCCACTGAGCAGTAAAGCCCATTCAGAGAACATCCCATTAATCCCCACACGCTGTTCCCTATTGAACAGCCAATTATTCACCCAAGTACAAATAGTGTCACCTACCCTAAGCTCCCTTCATTTGAGAATTAGTCTCTTATGTGGAACTTTGTCAAAGGCCTTAGTGAAGTCCAAAAAGACCACATCCACTGCTTGATCCTGATCAATATTATTGCTCACTTTCTTGAAGAAGCTTATTAAGTTAGTTTGACAGGACCTGTCCTTCACAAAACCATGCTGATTCCTAGTAATAACCTTGGAGGTATCCAAGTACTCAAGTATGCTGTCCCATAATATACCTTCTAGTAATTTCCCCACTATAGATGTCAAACTTACCGGTCTATAGTTACCCAGGTGAGTTTCAATACCCTTTTTAAATATTGGGACTACCTCTGCTATACGCCAGTCCTTTGGTATCGTTCCTGATCTAATTGACTCTCTGAAAATCAAATATAGGGGTCTCAATATCTCTACATTAAGTTCCATAAGAACCCTGAGGTGGAGTCCATCCAGTCCAGGAGATTGATTTATCTTAATTTTACTTAGTCTCTCCCGGACTACTTCCTTGTTTAACTAATTACCTAGCATCGGGTTGTTATCGTAGCTTATGTTATTTTCTACTCTTGTCAGCCTGTCCTCATTCGTGAATACTGATGAAAAGAATTTATTAAATAAATCCGCTTTTTCCCTATCATCATTAATCAAGATATCCAGCTTGCCCTTTAAAGGCCCAATATTCTTCCTTTTAACCTTTTACCGTTTATATACTTAAATAACTTTTGTTATACTCTCCTTTGCGCTTTGTTTTTCGTTTTCTATTTTAGCTGCTCTGATTTCTTTTTTGCATTTTTTGTTACATTCCTTGTAGAACTGGAATGATTCCACTGTTCCGTCAGACTTAAGTGCTTTGAAAGCACGCCTTTTTTTCCCCATTTGTTCCTTGTGCCTCCTATTAAGCCACATCGGTTTGAATTTACTACTCCTGTTTTTGTTGACTTTGGGAATATACAAATGAGTGTACTTATTGAGCATAGTTGTAAAAACATCCCACATTTCAGCAGTATTCTTACCATGAAATAAAATTTCCCAATTGATGTCCATCATTGCTTGTTTCAGCAATATGAAATTAGCTTTCTTAAAGTTAAAAGTCTCAGTTAGACCCTTATATTGTTGTTTTTGGAAGCTGATATTACATAGTAACATAGTATCTAAGGTTGAAAAAAGACAATTGTCCATCGAGTTCAACCTATTTGTGGTCTCCTATGCACGATTATTTTGTATAAAATTTTGACTAAAGTTGATGACTGCCGTTACGTTTTACCCCTCTTTTTTTTATAATAACCATAGTTCGTGACTATGCCCTGTAACCCTGGATATCCTTATCCATTAGGAATTTATCTAACCCATTCTTAAAGGTGTTGACTGAGTCGGCCATTACAACTCCCTCAGGCAGGGAATTCCAAACACGTATCGTCCTTACCGTAAAAAAGCCTTTACGCCGTATTGTGCGGAATCTCCTCTCCTCTAACCTGAGCGAGTGTCCACGAGTTCTCTGTGTTGATCTAACCTAAAACAGGTCCTGTGCAAGATCTGTATATTGTCCCCTTATATATTTGTAAATGTTGATCATGTCCCCTCTTAATCTCCTCTTTTCCAGTATAAACATGCCTAGTCTTGCAAGCCTTTCCTCGTATTCCAGCGTCTCCATACCCTTAATTAGTTTGGTCGCCCGCCTTTGAACCTTTTCTAGCTCCAGGATATCCTTTTTGTAGTAAGGTGCCCAGTATTGTACACAGTATTCAAGGTGTGGCCTCACAAGTGATTTATATAACGGGAGTATAATACTCTCGTCCCTAGCATCAATTCCCAGTTTTATGCTTTCTAATATCTTATTAGCCTACTTTGCTGCAGTCCTACTTTGGGTACTGCTGCTTAGTTTGCTATCTATGAGGACACCTAAGTCCTTTTCCAGTACAGAATCCCCTAATTTTACCCCATTTAGTAGGTAGGTGTTATTTTTTTTCTTGTTACCACTGTACATTACCTTACACTTGTCTGTATTGAAGCACATTCTCCATTTCGCTGCCCAAGCTTCTAATTTAACTAAGTCATTCTGAAGCGACTCAGCATCCCCCTCCGCATTTATAACTTTACACAATTTGGTATCATCTGCAAAAATTGACAACATGCTCTCTAGACCTTCTGTTAGGTCGTTAATGAAAATATTGTACAATAGCGGTCCTAATACTGAGCCTTGCGGCTCACCACTTAGCACTTCAATCCAAGTTGAAAAAGATCCATTAATCACAACGCGCTGCTCCTTATTATCTAACCAGTTTTTGACCCAAGTGCATATTGTGCTTCCTAGCCCTGATTCTTGTAGCTTGTAGATAAGTCTCATGTGTGGTACAGTGTCGAATGCTTTGGCAAAATCTAAAAAGATTACATCCACCTATTTACCCTGATCTAGGTTTGCGCTTACTGTTTCATAAAAGCCAAGTAAGTTGGTTTGACAGGATTTGTCCTTCATAAACCCATGTTGATTCCTTTTAATGACCTTATTGACTTCAAGGAACTTCTGAATACTATCTCTTAGAATACCTTCCAATACTTTCCCCACTATAGATGTAATACTAAGTGGTCTATAATTACCTGGTTCAGCTTTACTTCCCTTTTTGAATATAGGCACTACTTCCGCTATACGCCAGTCTTTGGGAACCATACCTGATATTACTGAATCCTTAAAGATCAAAAATAGCGGTTTTGCAAGTTCAGAGTGAAGCTCCATTAGAACCCTTGGGTGAATACCATCGGGACCTGGTGACTTACTAATCTTTAAATGTTTTAATCGGTCACAGACTACTTCCTCGCTTAAATAAGTACCTATCAGTGGGATATTCTCATTATTGAGATTATGTGTTAGTCCCTGAATTGGGTCCTCTCTAGTAAATACTGTTGAAAAAAACTCATTTAGTGTGTCCGCTATGTCATTATCATTTTTGCTTAAAACTCCCAACTTGTCTTTTAAAGGGCCTATACTCTCCTTCTTTAATCTCTTGCTATTAATGTATTTAAAGATTTTTTTGGGATTCGCTTTGCTTTCCTTTGCTACTAGTTTTTCAGTTTCTACTTTAGCCGCTCTTATTTCCTTTTCTCTAACGTCCTTGAGGATGCTGGGACTCCGTAAGGACCATGGGGGAATAGATGGGCTCCGCAGGAGATAGGGCACTTTAAGAAAGCTTTGCATTCTGGGTGTGCACTGCCTCCTCCCTCTATGCCCCTCCTCCAGACCTCAGTTTTACACTGTGCCCAGAGCAAGATGGGTGCACTGCAGGGAGCTCCCTGAGTTCTCTGCCTAGAGAGCATTTTTGTTTGGATTTTTTCTACATTTTACAGGGAGCACTGCTGGCAACAGGCTCCCTGCATCGAGGGACTGAGGAGAGAGGGGCAGACCTTCTTGTCTAAGATAGGCTCTGCTTCCTTGGCTACTGGACACCATTAGCTCCAGAGGGAGTGAACACAGGTTCGTCCTGGGCGTTCACCCCAGAGCCGCGCCGCCGTTCTCCTCACAGAGCCAGAAGAAACGAAGTCAGAAGACGTCTCAGGCGGCAGAAGCCTTCAGAGCTTCATTGAGGTAACGCACAGCACCGCAGCTGTGCGTCATTGCTCCCATACACCTCACATACTCCGGTCACTGTAAGGGTGCAGGGCGCAGGGGGGGGCGCCCTGGGCAGCAATATAACACCTCTCTTATGGCAAAAAGTATATATATACATGTACAGGTGGGCACTGTACATGTATATAAAAGAGCCCCCGCCATATTTTAGTAAGTTTGAGCGGGACAGAAGCCCGCCGCCGAGGGGGCGGGGCTTCTCCCTCAGCACTCACCAGCGCCATTTTCTCTGCACAGCACCGCTGAGAGGAAGCTCCCCGGACTCTCCCCTGCTTGACACACGGTGAAGAGGGTTTTAAAGTAGAGGGGGGGGCACATATTTGGCGATTATACATTACAGCAGCGCTACTGGGTAAACATTCTGTGTTTTTTCCTGGGTTATATAGCGCTGGGGTTTGTGCTGGCATTCTCTCTCTGTCTCTCCAAAGGACCTGGGGGGGAACCTGTCTTCAGATAAGAGATTCCCTGTGTGTGTGGAGTGTGTCGGTACGTGTGTGTCGACATGTCTGCGGTAAAAGGCTTTCCTAAGGAAGAGATGGAGCAAATCTGTGTGGGTGCGTGGTGTACGCCGACACCTGATTGGATATGTGAAATTAAGTGCTAAGATGAACTTATTACAAAAGATTAGAGAACAGACAGGGAATCTACCCATGTCTGCCCCTATGTCACAGAGACCTTCAGAGTCTCACAACGCTCACTATCCAAAATAATAGACATCGACACAGAGTCTGACTCCAGTGTCGACTACGTTAATGCAAAGTACAGCCAAGACTGGCAGAAAAGTATTCAATATATGATTATTGTAATAAAAGATGTTTTGCATATCACTGATGACTCATCTGTCCCTGACACGAGGGTACACATGTTTAAGGGGAAGAAAGCTGAGGTAAATTTCCCTCCTCTCATGAAGAAAAAGAGCGGGAATCTCCAGATAAGAAGCTGCAGCTTCCCAAAAAGAATTCTCAGGGAGTATCTTTTCCCTAATGGGGCCAGGATACGATGGGAATCTTCCCCTAGGGTGTACAAGACATTGACACGTTTAACCAAAGAGGTAGCGCTGACTTAACAGCTATCCTCAGGGATCCTGCAGATAGCATGCAGTAAAAGTACTTTGAAGTCCATTTACACACATTCTGGTACACTGCTCAGTCCGGCGATTGTGTCGGCATGGGTTTATAGCGCTGTAGCAGCGTAGTCAGATACCTTATCAGCGGAGGTTGAAACCCTAGATAAGGATGACATATTATTGTCCCTAATATATATATATATATATATATATATATATGTAAAAGATGTTGGCTTTTATATATATATATATATATATATATATATATATTTATATAAGGCATGCCCAAAGAGACGTTAGTCTACTGGGTTCCAGAGTCAACGCTATGTCGATTTCTGCTAGATTTGTCCTGTGGAACATGCAATGGACAGGTGATGCCGACTAAAAGAGGCATATGGAGGGTTTACCTTACAAGGCTGAGGAATGGTGTGGAGAAGGGCTCTCGGACCTGGTCTCCACAGCTATAGCTGGTAATTCTGATCATTTGCCTTACATTCCCTCACAGACTAAGAAAGCACGACATTATCAAATGCAGTCCTTTCGGTCACATAATAACAAAAAAGTATGAGGAGCGTCCTTTCTTACCAGAGGTAGGGCACAGCTAGTTCCCAGGAACAGAAGTCCTCCCCGGCCTCTACTACATCCACCGCAGGATGCGGGAGCTCCGCTAAGTGAGTCCATCCCAGGGGGAGCACGTCTTCGACTCTTCAGCCACATCTGAGTTCACTCACAGGTGGATCCCGGGGCAATAAAAATTGTTCTCAGGGTTACAAAGGAATTCGAAAGGTGCCTCCTCGCCGGTTTTTCCTTATCGGACCTACCGGCTTCTCCCCCAGAAGGGGAGTTATATTAAATACAATTCACACATTGTATCTCCAACAGGTGGTGCTCAAGGTTCTCCTCCTGCAACAAGGAAGAGGCTATTACTCAACCTTGGCTGTAGTTCCGAATACGTACGGTTCGGTCAGACCTATTTAAAATTAAAACCTCTGAACCTATACTAGAAAAGGTTCAAAATTAAAGTGGAATCGCTCAGAGCGATCATGGCCAGCCTGGAAAGGGGGAATTTGATGGTGTATCTAGACATAAAGGCTGCATACCTTCATGTTCCCATTTATCCACCCCATCAGGCGTACCTGACAATTGCGGTACAGTATTGTCATTACCAATTTCAGGGTAATTGGCAGAAATGATGGTGCTCCTACGCAAGCAAGGAGTCACAGTTATCACATACTTGGACGATATCCTATGAGGCGAGATCAAAAGAGCAGTTGTTGAACAGCGTGTCACTTTCGCTGAAGGTGTCACAGCAACACTGCTAGTTTCTCAATATCCGGAAGTCACAGTTGGTTCCTATGACTAGTCTGCCCTTCTTGGGTATGATTCTGGATACGGACCAGAAAGGGGTTTACCTTCAGATAGAGAAGGCCCAGGAACTCATGACTCTGGTCAGGAACTTTTTGAAACCAAGACAGGTGTCTGCATCGCTGCACCCGAGTCCGGGGAAAATCAGTCCCTTCGGCAGGTTTCATGCGAGGTCTTTCAAATGGGACCTACTGGACAAGTGGTCCAGGTCACATCTACAGATTCATCAGTTGATCACCCTCTCCCCCAGGGCCAGGGTATCTCTCCTGTGGTGGCTGCAAGATGCTCACCTTCTATAGGGCCGCAGGTTCGGCATTCAGGACTGGATCCTGGCGACCACGGACACGAGCCTCCGAGGTTGGGGAGCAGTCACACAGGGAAAAATAAAATGTCCAAGGCCTTTGGTCAAGTCAAGAGACTTGTCTTCACTTCTTGGAACTAAGGGCCATATACAACGCCCTACGTCAGGCGGAGACCTTACTTCGCGACCAACCGGTTCTCATCCAGTCGGACAACGTCACCGCAGTAGCTCATGTAAACCGCCAAGGCTGCACAAGGAGCACAGTGGTTATGGTGGAAGTCACCAGAATTCTTCGCTGGGCGGAGAATCATGTAAGCGCACTGTCAGCAGTGTTCATCCCGGGAGTGGACGACTGGGAAGCAGACTTCCTCAGCGGACACGACCTACATCCTGGAGAGTGGGGACTTCACCAGGAAGTCTTAGCACAGATTGCAATTCGGTGGAGACTGCCACTGATAGACATGATGGCGTCCCGCCTCAACACAAAGCCGCAGAATTATTGCGCCAGGTCAGGAGACCCTCAGGCAGTAAGCTGTGGACGCCCTAGTGACACCGTGGGTGTTCCGGTCAGTTTCTGTGTTTACTCCTCTTCCTCTCATACCCATGGTGTTGAGGATAATAAGAAAAAGAGGAGTGAGACCAATTCTCATTGTTCCAGATTGGACACGGAGGACCTGGTATCCAGATCTGCAGGAAATGCTCACAGAGAATCCGTGGCCTCTTCGTCTAAGACAGAACCTGCTGCAGCAGGGGCCCTGTCTGTTCCCAGACTTACCGCGGCTGCGTTTGACGGCATGGCGGATCAACGCAGGATCCTAGCGGTAATGGGTATTCCGGAGGAGGTCATTCCTACCCTAATTAAGGCTAGGAAGGAAGTGACATTGAAACATTATCACAGAATATGGCGAAAATATGTTTCCTGATGTGAGGTCAGGAATGCTCCTACGGAGGAATTCCTTTTGGGCCGTCTGTTTCACTTCCTTCAAACTGGAGTGAACTTGGGCCTAAAATTAGGATCGATAAAGGTTCAAATTTCGGCCTTATCCATTTTCTTCCACAAAGAATTGGCTTCTCTTCCTGAAGTACAAACGTTTGTGTAGGGAGTACTGCATTTTTAGCCTTCTTTTGTACCGCCGGTGGCACCTTGGGACCTTAACGTGGTGTTACGGTTCCTTAAGTCTCATTGGTTTGAACCACTTAAGTCAGTGGTGTTGAAATATTTCACCTGGAAGGTGGTCATGTTGTTAGCCTTCGCTTCGGCTAGGCGAGTTTCGGAATTGGAGGCTTTTATCCCTAAAAGCCCTATCTGATTGTCCATATGGATAGAGCGAAATTGCGGACCCGTCCTCAATTCCTGCCAAAGGTGGTCTCATCCTTTCATATGAACCAACCTATTGTCGTGCCTGTGGCTACGCGTGACTTGGAGGATTCCGAGTCCCTTGATGTGATCAGGGCTTTGAAAATTTTACGTGGCCAGAACGGCTAGGATCTGCAAAACAGAAGCACTGTTTGTCCTGTATACAGCCATCAAAGTTGGCGGCCCTGCTTCAAAGCAGTCTATTGCTCGCTGAATCTGTAACACGATTCAGCTGGCGCATTCTACGGCAGGATTGCCGTTACTTAAATCGGTTAAGGCCCATTCCACTAGGAAGGTGGGCTCTTCTTGGGCGGCTGCCCGAGGGGTCTCGGCACTACAGCGGTGCCGAGCTGCTACTTGGTCGGGGTCAAATACCTTTGCAAAGTTCTGTAAGTTTGATACCCTGACTGAGGAGGACCTCCTGTTTGCTCAGTTCGGTGCTGCAGAGTCATCCGCACTCTCCCGCCCGTTTGGGAGCTTTGGTATAATCCCCATGGTCCTTACGAAGTCCCAGCATCCTCAAGGACGTTAGAGAAAATAAGATTTTACTTACCGGTAAATCTATTTCTCGTAGTCCGTAGAGGATGCTGGTCGCCCGTCCCAAGTGCGGACTTCTTCTGCAAGGCTTGTATATAGTTATTGCTTACATAAGGGTTATGTTATAGTTTATCGGTTGAACCGAGGCTATGTTGTTCATACTGTTAACTGGGTAGTTTATCACAAGTTATACGGTGTGATTGGTGTGGCTGGTATGGATCTCGCCCTTAGATTTACAAAAATCCTTCCTCGTACTGTCCATCTTCTCTGGGCACAGTTTCCCTAACTGAGGTCTGGAGGAGGGGTATAGAGGGAGGAGCCAGTGCACACCCAGAATCCAAAGCTTTCTTAAAGTGCCCTATCTCCTGCGGAGCCCGTCTATTCCCCATGGTCCTTACGGAGTCCCAGCATCCTCTACGGACTACGAGAAATAGATTTACCGGTAAGTAAAATCTTATTTTTGCATTTTTTGTTACATTCCTTATAGTGCTGAAATGACTCTGATTCCCCGTCAGATTTGTATTTTTTAAATGCTCGCCTTTTCTTGCCCATAAGTTCCTTTATCTTTTTGTTAAGCCACATCGGTTTATGATTTTTATTCCTTTTTTTGCTGCTCGTAGGAATAAATGTGAGTGTATTTTTAGCTAGCAGGAATTTTAGTAACTCCCATTTCTCCGTAGTATTTTTTCCTAAAAACAAACCTTCCCATTCAATATCCCTGAAAAATACCCTGATCTTTTCAAAATTCGCTTTGCTAAAGTGTAGAGTCCTAGTTGAGCCAGTATAGGGCTGTTTATGAAAACTGATATTGAATGTGACCATATTGTGGTCGCTGTTTCCTATGGGTTCCCCTACTATAATACCTGATACCAAATCCCCATTGTTTGTTAATACCAGGTCTAAGATTGCATTGTACCTAGTCGGTTCCTCAATTAGTTGAACTAAGTAGTTATCATTAAGTGTGTTTAAAAACATATTGCCCCTAGCAGGATCACTTGAATCGTTTTTCCAGTTTATCTCTGGATAGTTAAAATCTCCCATCACCTACTATGTCTCCTACTCCTGCTGCTCTTTTAATTTGCTTTAGTAACAATTCCTCATCAGATACGTTGATACCAGGCGGCCTATAGCATACACCGGGATGCGGTCAAGATGCCGCCGGCTGGAATCCCGGCACTCGAAATACCGACGCCGGAATCCCGACCGCCACAATCCCGACATATTCTCCCTCCGTGGGTGTCCACGACACCCATAGAGGGAGAATATAATAGTGTGCCGAGCTTAGCGAGGCACCGTGCCCGCAGCGTGGCGAGCGAAGCGAGCCCGCAAGGGGCTGCGTTCCGCTCGCCACCCCTGTCGGGATTGTGTGGTCGGGATTCCGGCGTCGGTATTTCGACCGCCGGGATTCCGACCGGCGGCATTTAGTACTGATCCCCATACACCCAATACTAACTTTTTTATTCCTTTTTCCCTGCATGCAATTTCTACCCATAATGTCTCAAAAGTGTCTACAGTCCCCTCCTGAATGTGATCATATTGTGATCGCTATTTCCTAGGGTCTCCCCTACTTTAGTATTTGATATTATTTCCTCATTATTAGTTAGTACTATGTCCAGTATAGCCCTATGCCTAGTTAGTTCCTTGATTACCTGGGACAAGTAGTGATCTTTTAGCATTTTTAAGAACCTATTACCCCTAGTTGTATTTACTGTTTCAGTGTCCCAGTTTATGTCTGTGTAATTAAGGTCCCCAACAATAATGACGTTCCCCATACCTGCAGCTTTTTTGATTTGCTGCAAGAGTAGTAATTCGTCAGACACACTAATATCTAGCAGTTTATAGCACTACCTAGTAAAAGTTTTTTTGTATCTTTACCCCCACCAGTGGCGCACCCAGGGGAGGTTTCCGAGCACCCAGAAACCCCCCTCCACCCAAAAAAAAATATTTTTTATTTTTTTGCTGCATGAGTATTATTAATGGCTGTCTAGCGTCCTCTGCAGCCTGCTGTCTTCCTGGTGGCACTTGCAAGTGCTTAATAAAAGTTTACTTTATTTTAATTACAGTACATATATATCCATGTGCATACATATATACCTAGGTATATACATACATACATATAAACACACACATATATGATATATATACATGTGTGTGTATATATACGTGTACATTCTTGGTGGAAAAAATTAATCAGAGACACAAACATTCAGATGGGCTCATCAGTGCCATTTCCCTGCATTGGTTATAAGGCACAATGGGGGTAATTCAGATCTGACTGCAGCAGCAAATTTGTTGGCAAATGGGCAAAACCATGTGCACTGCAGGGGGGGGGGGATATATAATACGTGCAGAGAGAGTTAGATATGGGTGGGTTATATTGCTTCTGTGCAGGGTAAGTATTGGCTGCTTTATTTTTACACTGCAATTTAGATTTCAGTTTGAACACACCCCATCCAAATCTAACTATCTCTCTGCACATGATGTATCTGCCCCCCCCCCCCCCCCCCCCCCCGAAGTGCACATGGTTTTGCCCATTTGCTAACAATTTGCTGCTGCGATCAGATCTGAATTAGGTCCAATGATTCCTATGGCTACATGCATTTTAAATAAGGTTTCTCATAGGTGCTTACAGTAAATGGAACTCCTTGTAAAATACAATACACAAACAAATCCTGCAAAATATCAGTGTCTTTTCTTCAACAAGTAGATCTTACTAACTTTGGGGATCATTTACATTTGGATGTAAGTCATTTTAATGGCACGCCTCTCTGATGTAGCAGTACATGGCTGCGCTGATCGGTGTTACTTTCACAATCTCCCATAAAGGCTTTTTCAAAAGTAGGCAAGTATGCTATGCAATATAAACACTGCTATGCAATAGAATATAATATCACTTGCATCCGATAGGAATAGCGACTGTTCAATTTACCTATGAAATATAAACACTGCTATGCAATAGAATCAGATATGACTTGCATCCGAATGGTACAGTGACTGTTCAATTTACCTGTTCATGAAAAAGAGATGAGGAGTCGATTCACAATTGATAACAGCTGACGATATATAACTAATAACGGCAGTATAATGACAATATTGATTTTAAATACTCATTACACTTTAGAACTACATACTTAAGATACTACACTCAACAGCAGCCTACTCTAAACAAAATAAATAATCTTATTTCCATGTATTGTTGATTCACACATTGTAACCAATGTTGTGCGCCTGACATGTCTGCCTTGCCTCTATCCACCAATTAACCACTGTGTTCTTGGAAGTTCCTGACGCCCTGACCTATATGAGACTGACCTCTGAGTCTACAGAGGTTTGCGATCGGATAGTCACCGGCCAGCCAGAGTGAAAATCCGCCCTGTGCAAGTCTGCGTACGCCATGTGAAAACCTTTGCAAATGCTGTCAGCTGCAAATCCGTTCGCAACTCACTTACCATCAAATGATTTTTCCAGTCTATGCACAGCCCAGGACTTACTCCTACAGTGTGAAAAAAACAGGGTGACCAGGCTGGAGCCGACGTCACACACCCTCCCTGAAAACGCTTGGGAATGCCTGCATTTTTTCTGACACTCCCAGAAAACGTCCATTTACTACTCCCAAACGTCCACTTCCTGTTAATCAATCTGCATATGCCCAGCGATCAAAAAAGATGCAGGTTTTTTTTGCAGTTTGGCCTCACGCCTGCGCATTACAATCTGTGCGCAGTCATTTGATAATCGCCCGCTTTGCAATTTCGCACAACAGCGACCAGGTTTAAATTAGGCCCAATGTCATTTATGATCCTCCTATCCCTGTTTATATATTGTGCTACTCTGACCAGTTGCACGGCAGAGTATCCAAGAGATGCTCTTGTGCTAAGTAGTTGTGTATGCGAGTCTTGGTGATGGACCTTCTTGTCCTCGAAAAGCTGGGATAATACTGCTCCTACTCCTACAGTAGAGGCATCAACCTCCACCAAGAACGGACGGCTGAGATCGGGTTGTCGAAGAACTGGAGCAGTCGTGAAGGCCTCCTTTAAAGATGAAAAAGCCTCCAAAGCCTCCGGAGACCACTTGGCAGGATCAGCTCCCTTCCTAGTTAATGCGGTTATAGGAGCTATGACAGAAGAATAATTTTCGGTAGAAGTTAGCAAACCCCAGGAAACGTTGAATTCCTTTAAGGGTAGCTGGAAGTGCCCAATCCTGAATCGCCTGGACTTTAGCGGGGTCCATCTGTAACCTCTGCCCTGAAAGAATGTAACCGAGGAATGGAATCGTGGGAACTTCAAAGGTGCACTTCCCTAACTTACAGAATAACTGATTCCTTCGTAAACGAGTTAACACTTCTTTGACTTGTTCCCGGTGGGTCTTCAGATCCCTAGAAAAAATGAGGATGTCATCCAGATACACTACCAAGCAGTCATAGAGGAGATCTCTGAAGATTTCGTTAACGAACTCTTGAAAGACGGCTGGGGCGTTACATAGGCCAAAAGGCATTACCAGGTATTCGTAATGGCCGTCGCGGGTATTAAATGCCGTCTTCCATTCGTCCCCTGGGTGAATACGTATAAGATTGTAGGCCCCCCGTAAGTCCAACTTAGTAAAAACAGTAGCTCCTTTAACACGGTCGAACAGTTCTGGAATCAGAGGTAACGGATATCTGTTCTTAATTGTTATGTCATTGAGACCTCTATAGTCAATACAGGGCCGCAACCCCCCATCCTTCTTTTTGACGAAGAAAAACCCTGCTCCGGCCGGAGATGTAGAAGACCTGATGAACCCTTTCTCCAAGTTCTCCCGTATATACTCCGACATGGCCTGTGTCTCGGGAAGTGAGAGAGGGTAAATTCGACCTCGGGGAGGAGTCTTACCGGGTACTAGCTCAATGGGACAATCCCAAGTACGATGCGGAGGCAAGGTGTCCGCCCCATGCTTACTGAAAACATCTTGAAAAGATTGGTACTCCACAGGAAGGCTGGAAGGGTTGGAAGAACAGAGAGGTCTAACTGAAGGTAAACAGTTCTGAAAGCAGTCTTGTCCCCAAGAGAGAACATCCATAGTTTGCCAATCAATGTGGGGATTGTGTCTGATTAACCATGGAAACCCTAGGATTAGTTCATGAGAGGCTTTAGGAATTACAAGGAAAGAGATTTCTTCTGAATGGAGAACTCTGACCTTCATCTTGAGAGGAATAGTACGAAAGGATATAATACCCTCTGGGATATAACTTCCATCCACTGCGGTAACAGAAATGGTACGATCCAAAGGAACCATTTGTATTCCAGATCATTTGACCAGAGCTGACGTAATGAAGCTTTCGGCGGCTCCGGAGTCCGGTAGTGCAGGGATGAGAAGAGAAGAAGGGAGCTCCAATTGGGTTAACAGAACAGACTCTTTCTTGGTATGTAATTCTGAGAATTCTCCTAGCTTGACCTCTCCAGCACAAACTAGGAGCGGGCGTTTCCCGGACGTAGACTACAAGTTTTAACAAAGTGATCAGATGCACCACAATACAGGCAGAGGTTCCCTTGTCGCCGTCTCTGACGTTCTTCATTGGAGAGGTGGGAGCGATTAATCTGCATGGGTTCTTCCACAGTTTGGTGATGATGGTATTGGTGGAAGAACAACTCTAGGCTTAGGGCGATCTGACCGCAACCTCTCCATACAGCGTTCTCTGTACCTCAGATCTAACTTATTGCATAAAGAAATTAGTTTATCCAACTTATCAGGTACGTCCTGAGTTGCGAGGTCATCTTTGATCTTTTCGGAGAGACCGCTCCAGAAAGCTGCAATGAGAGCCTCCTCGTTCCAGTTCAGTTCTGAGGAAAGGGTGCGAAACTGGATCATGTACTGACTGACCGTACGTACGTACGTACGTACGTACGTACGCGTGCCCTGACGCAGGCGCAGGATCTCCAATGAGGCGGCAGAAGTCCTGCCCGGTTCGTCGAAGATTCTTCGAAAGGTGGCCATGAATTCTGGATAGTTAGATAAGATGGGATCCATCCTCTCCCACAAAGGTGAAGCCCATTCCAACGCTTGCCCAGTAAGTAAAGAAATTATATAGGCTACTTTGGTTCGTGCTGATGGGAAGTTGGCCGACTGTAGTTCGAACTGGATTTCGCACTGGTTAAGAAACCCGCGGCATTGTTTTGGATTCCCATCAAATTTACTGGGAGGTGGCAAATGCAAACGTGGAAGTGGTACTGGTACAGGAGGAAGCGGGACCGGAAGTGCCAATGTGGGGCAGCTGTAGATACTTGAGGGTCCATCATGGCAACACAGAGAGAATCGAGACGTTCGGACATACTCTGCATGAACTGCATGATTTGAGATTGTGTGGCCTCCTGCTTACTTAAGCGAGACCAGATATCTGCAGTTGAATCCCCTCCTGAGGCCTGACCACCCGTCGAATCCATTTGGCCAGTGCTTACTGTCACGTCTGGCAGGGTTTGAGGATCCGGCAGCTGAGATTTGCCCGAGGAGGTAGCAGGCTGTGAATGAACCAGATGAGGGGGCTGGATATAGTTCCTTCACATGGGACACGGAGCAATGAAGAACGTAGGCGAGGTTTGAGAGTAAATGGAAAGTATTTATTATGTACAGGGCTGAGGTAGAGAACCGAGGCTGAAGCACAGTGGTTAAAGACGTGGCTGGAGGTGAAGAACTGCGGACTGTGATTCGAAAGACGAGACTGTAGATGATGAACTGTGGAACTGTGGATGGTAGTTGAAAACGTGGCTGGAGACAAGGACTGTGGACTGTGGTTTGGAAAACGAGGCTTGAAGATAATAATCTGCAGGCTGTGGTCAGTGGTACAAAGGTGTGGCTGGTGAAGGAGATCTGTGGAGTGTGGCTTGAAAGACGAGGCAGAAGACCCGGGGCCGACTGTGCCCAAAGAGTCTTACTGGACCGGGTTTTCCAGGAGCGCTTCCACAGGCAGTAGCAGGCAAGAAACGGCAGGGCTGCAGCAGCAACAGAGAACCGACCAAGCAGGATCAGGAGGAACTAAGATACAGCAGGAATCCTGGGAGCACAGGCTAAAGCACCTACAACAGGGTTGTAACTTGAAGCACTGGCATCCCTGTCCTAAACCAGCCCCCTTTTATAGGGAGAACTTCCCCTGGATTGGCTGGAAGAAACAGGAAACAGGAACTATGCTTAAAACTTGGTCTCCAACATGGCGGCGCCCAGTAATGCAGACCTTTTTGCAAAGCCACATTGCTCACTGCCCCTGGTGTCCAAGCAACGGTTCAGCAAGAGCGACCCGCTGTAGCGGCGTCCCGCCGCCATGAGCGGACCCCCTCACCGCCGCTACTGCTGCCCACGGATCCGGCGGAGCAGCCCACCTCCGCCGCTGCCCGCACAACGCCAAGGAAGCCAGCCCCGCGGCCCCAGCGTACCAGTAAGACTCCGGACGCTGACAGGCGTTCCCCCACATGTCTGAGTAACTGATCGTAGATGTGCTATATTTAGCACATCTACGATCAGATCTGAATGACCCCATGTATCCGTTACAAATCCATGAGATTCTGCCATCAATCAGCACTGAATTTCAAATACTGCACAGGTCAATAGGTTGTATAAAAAGTTGAAAAGCAAGCTAATAAAAAAAATGACCACCATCTATTTTTTTTAATTCTCAATTAGGTTGTTTTTCAACTATTTTTTATACATCAAAGCCTGCACATATTGTAATGACCTGTGCAGTACTCTACACAAATTTTCCTGCCAGAGGCAGTACTATTATTAGAGTGGGATTGTTATTGGGTTTGAAACTGTTTCTAAACACGCTGCTTAGTAAATCTTTGGTTTCTAGCATACTTTTTTTATTTTTTTAAACATTCTATTGATGTATTCATGTATAAAATACAAATCAGAAACACAGTAACTATGGAAAGACATCGAGATACAGACAGGAAGTACACATAAAACCGTAGGGTAAAGAATAAGTTCTATCAAATCCTTTCAAGTACATCAATATATCTAGAAATCAACAGAGGAAAAAACAAAAAGAAGAGACCTTAGGTTGGACCAGGACATTAAATTGGATAATATAGCAATCCATATATACCGTTAATCACAACAGAATACCATTTTCTCATTTTATAACAGAACAGAGTAGAAAGAGAAAGAAGAGAGAGAAAAGAACATAAAAGATGGAGAAAAATACAGAGAGAGAAGACATTAAGGAGGAAAACAAACCAGGCGGAAGGACTGGGAAGGGAGAGGAGGGGGACAATTGCAACCTGTTGGCATCAACTCAACATAACAGACACTAGAGTTGGCGCATGCGTTTCGTAACATATTAAACATAGTAAGGCAATCCAGAGCTGGATTAAGGCTTTGGGGGGCCTGGGGTACTTAAGACAGGGGGGCCCTAAGATTTGAAATTAAAATCATAAAATCTTCAATCACTACAAATATCTACAATGATTCAAAATTCACATTACGTCACACAGTATGAGTCAAAATTCACATTAAACCACACATTATGAGCCGTATTCACATTACGTCACACAGTATGAGCCGAAATTCACATTATCCCACACAGTATGAGCCGAAATTCACTTTATCCCACACAATATGAGCCGAAATTCACATTATGCGACACAGTGTGAGCCGTATTCACATTACACCACACAGTATGAGCCAAATTCACATTATGCCACACAGTATGAGTCATATTCACATTATGCCACACAATATGAGCCGTATTCACATTACACCACACAGTATATGCCGTATTCACATTAGTTCACACAGTATGAGCCATATTCACATTATGCCACACAGTATGAGCTGAAATTCACATTATCCCACACAGTATGAGCCATATTCACATTATGCCACACAGTAAGAGCCAAAGTTCAGGGACAAGGAGAGTGACAGCAGGGACAGTGACAGAAGGGAGAAAGAGTGACAGCAGGGGCAGAGAGAGTGACAGCAGGGACAAAGAGTGACAGAAGGGAGAAAGAGTGACGGAGAGTGATAGCAGGGACAGAGAAAGTGACAGCAGGGACATAGGGACAGAGAGAGTGACAGAGGGACAAAAAGAGTTACCTAATGAGCAGTGGAGGGGGCTGTGGTCGGTCGGCAACGATGCAGAGGCTGTAGTCGTCGGCATTGAGAAGGCCCTGGGCCGCGAGCGGCGGTGCGGAGCAGGACGTGGGCGACAGCGGTGAAGAGGAGCAGGCCTGGGGCAGTGGTGGTGTGGACCTTCGATCCCTATGACCGCGGCGCCAACATTTGAAATCAGCTGTAGTTTGGCAGCCAATCAGGAGCAGCCGCAAGGCCACTTCTGATTGGCTGCTGGTTCCAGTGCTTATACAGTGTGGAATTTGAAAGGCGATGGCGGTGGGGGACAATGCTCGAAGTACCGGTACGCCATATCGGCATATACCGGCCCACGTCGAGCACTGCATATATATATATATATATATATATATATACAGTCCCAGAGATCCGGCTCTCCTTTATAATTATTCCTGCACCGGGTGCATCCGCAATAGGAAGAGAAACACAAGCAGTGAGCATGGCACTCCTGGCGACTTGTGTCAATAAGAACTCTCAAGTAGGCAGAATATGAAGTACAACGTTTCAATGCCGGTTTATTTAAGGCATTTTCCTCAGGTATACATACAATAAAAATGTCTTACCTTATAAAGGCACTAAATCACCCTGTGATGAACATCATCTGGCGGGCGGGACGACTCCCGCTCCGTCCAGCGCGGCGGAAGTGACGTCGCACTACGTCACTTCCGGTAAATGTGCTCCCCGTCACCATAACGATAACAAAACAATAACATACACGGAGCCACTGTGTCTATGGCAACACAGTGCGCTGACTGACCAACTCTAAGCGCAGCCCACAAATACATAAGAGTTACATTTATGTTTATGTTTATAGCAGGATCTAATGGTACATTTTAGGCTCGATGATAAAAGCACATAAATTAAATATAAGTAAACAACCAGTATTCCGATTGCCTGCACATAATAAAACAGGATATAGATTAACAATAGTACGGATCCTAGATACCCAGGCATCGGCCGATACATAGTCTGAGATTAACGCATGCTATATTGCTAATGGATTGTAAGCCTGATATACCGACAATACAGGTAGCCATCACATATACAGTACCTCT
Organism: Pseudophryne corroboree; assembly: GCF_028390025.1. NCBI lineage: Eukaryota > Metazoa > Chordata > Amphibia > Anura > Myobatrachidae > Pseudophryne > Pseudophryne corroboree. The sequence continues at coordinate 616,432,747 of NC_086444.1, read as the reverse complement.
GATTGACACCAGTGCTATCTCGCGGACATGCAGGTTTAACCCCTAATTAACAGCACTATAATGAGTAGCATACATGTAGGTTCCGGGACCATTCAAATGTTGTTATAGCATGAAGGCAAAATGTTGTTATAACATGAACACAAACTAATAGATGATAAGTAATAAATGCACTAGAGCAGTGGTTCTCAAACTCGGTCCTCAGGACCCCACACAGTGCATGTTTTGCAGGTAACCCAGCAAGTGCACAGGTGTATTAATTACTCACTGACACATTTTAAAAGGTCCACAGGTGGAGCTAATTATTTCACTTGCGATTCTGTGAGGAGACCTGCAAAACATGCACTGTGTGGGGTCCTGAGGACCGAGTTTGAGAACCTGTGCACTAGAGAAAGCTATTGAGCCCATAAGATTCATTAAGACCCCGTGGGTGTACAGTATCGAGTCGGTAAATCCACCTTGCTTCCAATCTCAATAATTTACCCCCACGATCACCGCCCCTAACTGCAGCTGGAACATGGTCAATCATGCGGTATTTTAAGGTGGTTAAAGGATGACGCTGTATGGCAAAATGCCTGGCAACAGGCTGTTCGCTGGTGCCCTTAGCAATAGCCAATTTGATGGCAGACCTGTGGGCTGCCATACGCTCCTTGAACATCCGTTCAGTCTTACCGACATATGACAGCCCACAGGGGCACATCAATTGGTATACCACATACCTAGAGGAGCAAGTGAGAGTGTGGTAAATAAACAACGTTTTGCCTGAGTGGGGGTGTTGAAATTTGTCACCCGGGATCATATATTGACATGATAGCAATATTACCACAGTGGTTGCCGCTGGAGGAAGGGGTCCCCTGGGTAGCGTCCCTTTGTACGGATGAAATCGTTGGGATCCTGTATCCTCACCAGATTGCGGAGTCCTCAGTGCTGAGTGAAAAGCAAGTGTCACCAGTGGGCAGAGCTGTTTGCCCGTTTATCTGCAAGTTCTTGTAGAAGTCCACTAAAGGTCCGGTTGTAGCAAGTGCAGCTTCCAGTATATAAGGGTGATCTGGGTTAAACACCTGACGCGTTTCGCTGCAGAACCTGCAGCTTTCTCAAAGGTGGTCAACCACTGTGGTAATATTGCTATCAGGACTGTGCCATCAGCCCTTATTTACCTTTTTCATCATATACATCTGCAGTCCACACAAAATAAGGAACGGACATTATGATCAGGGTAGCTTTATGGTGATTCTGCTTGCTTTTTATTTTTTAATTCTTTGATCTGATACATTGTATGTATTTTTATTAAATAATTGTTATTTTTCCACCTTTAATCCATTCATCTCCACGTGCCTTAATCTTCACTATATCTAGCGGATTCTTGATTATATTATTGATTGCATAGCGCTGCTATTCTGTTTGTTGTTTATCGAACTTAGCAACTGAGGCAGAACATTTCGGGCAAGTGCTCAGTGGTATCCGTTCACATGGTCGACCATGTTATGGTCGACAGTCATTAGGTCGACCACTATTGGTTGACATTGACATGGTCGACATGGACACATGGTCGACACATGAAAATGGTCGACACATGAAAGGTCGACACATGAAAAGGTCGATATGAGTTTTTTAACTTTTTTTTCTTTTGGGGAACTTTTCCATACTTTACGATCCAAGTGGACTACGATCGGAACGGTAATCTGTGCCGAGCGAAGCGGTAGCGGAGCTAAGGCACCATGCCCGAAGCATGGCGAGCGAAGCGGTGCACTAATTGGGGTTCCCAGTCACTTTACGCAAAAAACGACACCAAAAAAAGTTTAAAAAACTCATGTCGACCTTTTCATGTGTCGACCATTTTCATGTGTCGACCATGTGTCCATGTCGACCATGTCAATGTCGACCAATAGTGGTCGACCTAATGACTGTCGACCATAACATGGTTGACCATTCATACCGGAACCGTGCTCAGTATATCGGGAGTCATATGACTCCTTTGTGCTTGAGAAACATATGCCCTATTGAGAAACTTGAAATGTATTTCTTACAATTGAGCCGAGCCCAACCATTTATAAACATACAAAAATTGTTTTACAGTACGGTCTGGGTTAATAAAATCTGGGAAATCACGAGACCATGTCTCCCAAACTGACTGCCATGGGTCATGAGAAGAAGAAATCACTGATGGGTTAAGAGAATCCATAAAGGAGTCATAGGTACCAGAAATCTTCTTACTGTTTATATAATGTCGTAGAAAAAACTGAGAGTTTGGAATATCATGAGCGCCTGAAATTTTTCGGGATTTGTGTTTTGGCTTTGGGTTCGGTTCCGCGGCCGTGTTTTGGGTTCGAACGCGTTTTGGCAAAACCTCACCGAATTTTTTTTGTCGGATTCGGGTGTGTTTTGGATTCGGGTGTTTTTTTCAAAAAACACTAAAAAACAGCTTAAATCATAGAATTTGGGGGTCATTTTGATCCCAAAGTATTATTAACCTCAAAAACCATAATTTACACTCATTTTCAGTCTATTCTGAATACCTCACACCTCACAATATTATTTTTAGTCCTAAAATTTGCACCGAGGTCGCTGTGTGAGTAAGATAAGCGACCCTAGTGGCCGACACAAACACCGGGCCCATCTAGGAGTGGCACTGCAGTGTCACGCAGGATGTCCCTTCCAAAAAACCCTCCCCAAACAGCACATGACGCAAAGAAAAAAAGAGGCGCAATGAGGTAGCTGTGTGAGTAAGATTAGCGACCCTAGTGGCCGACACAAACACCGGGCCCATCTAGGAGTGGCACTGCAGTGTCACGCAGGATGTCCCTTCCAAAAAACCCTCCCCAAACAGCACATGACGCAAAGAAAAAAAGAGGCGCAATGAGGTAGCTGACTGTGTGAGTAAGATTAGCGACCCTAGTGGCCGACACAAACACCGGGCCCATCTAGGAGTGGCACTGCAGTGTCACGCAGGATGTCCCTTCCAAAAAACCCTCCCCAATCAGCACATGATGCAAAGAAAAAGAAAAGAAAAAAGAGGTGCAAGATGGAATTGTCCTTGGGCCCTCCCACCCACCCTTATGTTGTATAAACAAAACAGGACATGCACACTTTAACCAACCCATCATTTCAGTGACAGGGTCTGCCACACGACTGTGACTGATATGACGGGTTGGTTTGGACCCCCCCCAAAAAAGAAGCAATTAATCTCTCCTTGCACAAACTGGCTCTACAGAGGCAAGATGTCCACCTCATCTTCACCCTCCGATATATCACCGTGTACATCCCCCTCCTCACAGATTATCAATTCGTCCCCACTGGAATCCACCATCTCAGCTCCCTGTGTACTTTGTGGAGGCAATTGCTGCTGGTCAATGTCTCCGCGGAGGAATTGATTATAATTCATTTTAATGAACATCATCTTCTCCACATTTTCTGGATGTAACCTCGTACGCCGATTGCTGACAAGGTGAGCGGCGGCACTAAACACTCTTTCGGAGTACACACTTGTGGGAGGGCAACTTAGGTAGAATAAAGCCAGTTTGTGCAAGGGCCTCCAAATTGCCTCTTTTTCCTGCCAGTATAAGTACGGACTGTGTGACGTGCCTACTTGGATGCGGTCACTCATATAATCCTCCACCATTCTATCAATGTTGAGAGAATCATATGCAGTGACAGTAGACGACATGTCCGTAATCGTTGTCAGGTCCTTCAGTCCGGACCAGATGTCAGCATCAGCAGTCGCTCCAGACTGCCCTGCATCACCGCCAGCGGGTGGGCTCGGAATTCTGAGCCTTTTCCTCGCACCCCCAGTTGCGGGAGAATGTGAAGGAGGAGATGTTGACAGGTCGCGTTCCGCTTGACTTGACAATTTTGTCACCAGCAGGTCTTTCAACCCCAGCAGACCTGTGTCTGCCGGAAAGAGAGATCCAAGGTAGGCTTTAAATCTAGGATCGAGCACGGTGGCCAAAATGTAGTGCTCTGATTTCAACAGATTGACCACCCGTGAATCCTTGTTAAGCGAATTAAGGGCTGCATCCACAAGTCCCACATGCCTAGCGGAATCGCTCCCTTTTAGCTCCTTCTTCAATGCCTCCAGCTTCTTCTGCAAAAGCCTGATGAGGGGAATGACCTGACTCAGGCTGGCAGTGTCTGAACTGACTTCACGTGTGGCAAGTTCAAAGGGCATCAGAACCTTGCACAACGTTGAAATCATTCTCCACTGCACTTGAGACAGGTGCATTCCACCTACTATATCGTGCTCAATTGTATAGGCTTGAATGGCCTTTTGCTGCTCCTCCAACCTCTGAAGCATATAGAGGGTTGAATTCCACCTCGTTACCACTTCTTGCTTCAGATGATGGCAGGGCAGGTTCAGTAGTTTTTGGTGGTGCTCCAGTCTTCTGTACGTGGTGCCTGTACGCCGAAAGTGTCCCGCAATTTTTCTGGCCACCGACAGCATCTCTTGCACGCCCCTGTCGTTTTTTAAAAAATTCTGCACCACCAAATTCAAGGTATGTGCAAAACATGGGACGTGCTGGAATTTGCCCATATTTAATGCACACACAATATTGCTGGCGTTGTCCGATGCCACAAATCCACAGGAGAGTCCAATTGGGATAAGCCATTCCGCGATGATCTTCCTCAGTTGCCGTAAGAGGTTTTCAGCTGTGTGCGTATTCTGGAAAGCGGTGATACAAAGCGTAGCCTGCCTAGGAAAGAGTTGGCGTTTGCGAGATGCTGCTACTGGTGCCGCCGCTGCTGTTCTTGCGGCGGGAGTCCATACATCTACCCAGTGGGCTGTCACAGTCATATAGTCCTGACCCTGCCCTGCTCCACTTGTCCACATGTCCGTGGTTAAGTGGACATTGGGTACAACTGCATTTTTTAGGACACTGGTGAGTCTTTTTCTGACGTCCGTGTACATTCTCGGTATCGCCTGCCTAGAGAAGTGGAACCTAGATGGTATTTGGTAACGGGGGCACACTGCCTCAATAAATTGTCTAGTTCCCTGTGAACTAACGGCGGATACCGGACGCACGTCTAACACCAACATAGTTGTCAAGGACTCAGTTATCCGCTTTGCAGTAGGATGACTGCTGTGATATTTCATCTTCCTCGCAAAGGACTGTTGAACAGTCAATTGCTTACTGGAAGTAGTACAAGTGGGCTTACGACTTCCCCTCTGGGATGACCATCGACTCCCAGCGGCAACAACAGCAGCGCCAGCAGCAGTAGGCGTTACACGCAAGGATGCATCGGAGGAATCCCAGGCAGGAGAGGACTCGTCAGAATTGCCAGTGACATGGCCTGCAGGACTATTGGCATTCCTGGGGAAGGAGGAAATTGACACTGAGGGAGTTGGTGGGGTGGTTTGCGTGAGCTTGGTTACAAGAGGAAGGGATTTACTGGTCAGTGGACTGCTTCCGCTGTCACCCAAAGTTTTTGAACTTGTCACTGACTTATTATGAATGCGCTGCAGGTGACGTATAAGGGAGGATGTTCCGAGGTGGTTAACGTCCTTACCCCTACTTATTACAGCTTGACAAAGGGAACACACGGCTTGACACCTGTTGTCCGCATTTCTGGTGAAATACCTCCACACCGAAGAGCTGATTTTTTTGGTATTTTCACCTGGCATGTCAACGGCCATATTCCTCCCACGGACAACAGGTGTCTCCCCGGGTGCCTGACTTAAACAAACCACCTCACCATCAGAATCCTCCTGGTCAATTTCCTCCCCAGCGCCAGCAACACCCATATCCTCCTCATCCTGGTGTACTTCAACACTGACATCTTCAATCTGACTATCAGGAACTGGACTGCGGGTGCTCCTTCCAGCACTTGCAGGGGGCGTGCAAATGGTGGAAGGCGCATGCTCTTCACGTCCAGTGTTGGGAAGGTCAGGCATCGCAACCGACACAATTGGACTCTCCTTGTGGATTTGGGATTTCGAAGAATGCACAGTTCTTTGCTGTGCTGCTTTTGCCAGCTTGAGTCTTTTCATTTTTCTAGCGAGAGGCTGAGTGCTTCCATCCTCATGTGAAGCTGAACCACTAGCCATGAACATAGGCCAGGGCCTCAGCCGTTCCTTGCCACTCCGTGTGGTAAATGGCATATTGGCAAGTTTACGCTTCTCCTCCGACAATTTTATTTTAGGTTTTGGAGTCCTTTTTTTACTGATATTTGGTGTTTTGGATTTGACATGCTCTGTACTATGACATTGGGCATCGGCCTTGGCAGACGACGTTGCTGGCATTTCATCGTCTCGGCCATGACTAGTGGCAGCAGCTTCAGCACGAGGTGGAAGTGGATCTTGATCTTTCCCTAATTTTGGAACCTCAACATTTTTGTTCTCCATATTTTAATAGGCACAACTAAAAGGCACCTCAGGTAAACAATGGAGATGGATGGATTGGATACTAGTATACAATTATGGACGGGCTGCCGAGTGCCGACACAGAGGTAGCCACAGCCGTGAACTACCGCACTGTACTGTGTCTGCTGCTAATATAGACTGGTTGATAAAGAGATAGTATACTCGTAACTAGTATGTATGTATAAAGAAAGAAAAAAAAACCACGGTTAGGTGGTATATACAATTATGGACGGGCTGCCGAGTGCCGACACAGAGGTAGCCACAGCCGTGAACTACCGCACTGTACTGTGTCTGCTGCTAATATATAGACTGGTTGATAAAGAGATAGTATACTCGTAACTAGTATGTATGTATAAAGAAAGAAAAAAAAACCACGGTTAGGTGGTATATACAATTATGGACGGGCTGCCGAGTGCCGACACAGAGGTAGCCACAGCCGTGAACTACCGCACTGTACTGTGTCTGCTGCTAATATAGACTGGTTGATAAAGAGATAGTATACTCGTAACTAGTATGTATGTATAAAGAAAGAAAAAAAAACCACGGTTAGGTGGTATATACAATTATGGACGGGCTGCCGAGTGCCGACACAGAGGTAGCCACAGCCGTGAACTACCGCACTGTACTGTGTCTGCTGCTAATATATAGACTGGTTGATAAAGAGATAGTATACTCGTAACTAGTATGTATGTATAAAGAAAGAAAAAAAACCACGGTTAGGTGGTATATACAATTATGGACGGGCTGCCGAGTGCCGACACAGAGGTAGCCACAGCCGTGAACTACCGCACTGTACTGTGTCTGCTGCTAATATATAGACTGGTTGATAAAGAGATAGTATACTCGTAACTAGTATGTATGTATAAAGAAAGAAAAAAAAACCACGGTTAGGTGGTATATACAATTATGGACGGGCTGCCGAGTGCCGACACAGAGGTAGCCACAGCCGTGAACTACCGCACTGTACTGTGTCTGCTGCTAATATATAGACTGGTTGATAAAGAGATAGTATACTCGTAACTAGTATGTATGTATAAAGAAAGAAAAAAAAACCACGGTTAGGTGGTATATACAATTATGGACGGGCTGCCGAGTGCCGACACAGAGGTAGCCACAGCCGTGAACTACCGCACTGTACTGTGTCTGCTGCTAATATAGACTGGTTGATAAAGAGATAGTATACTCGTAACTAGTATGTATGTATAAAGAAAGAAAAAAAAACCACGGTTAGGTGGTATATACAATTATGGACGGGCTGCCGAGTGCCGACACAGAGGTAGCCACAGCCGTGAACTACCGCACTGTACTGTGTCTGCTGCTAATATAGACTGGTTGATAAAGAGATAGTATACTACTAATATTATATATACTGGTGGTCAGGTCACTGGTCACTAGTCACACTGGCAGTGGCACTCCTGCAGCAAAAGTGTGCACTGTTTAATTTTACTATAATATTATGTACTCCTGGCTCCTGCTATAACCTATAACTGGCACTGCAGTAGTGCTCCCCAGTCTCCCCCACAATTATAAGCTGTGTGAGCTGAGCAGTCAGACAGATATATAATATATATAGATGATGCAGCACACTGGCCTGAGCCTGAGCAGTGCACACAGATATGGTATGTGACTGACTGAGTCACTGTGTGTATCGCTTTTTTTCAGGCAGAGAACGGATATATTAAATAAACTGCACTGTGTGTCTGGTGGTCACTCACTATATAATATATTATGTACTCCTGGCTCCTGCTATAACCTATAACTGGCACTGCAGTAGTGCTCCCCAGTCTCCCCCACAATTATAAGCTGTGTGAGCTGAGCAGTCAGACAGATATATATAATATTATATATAGATAATAGATGATGCAGCACACTGGCCTGAGCCTGAGCAGTGCACACAGATATGGTATGTGACTGAGTCACTGTGTGCTGTGTATCGCTTTTTTCAGGCAGAGAACGGATTATAAATAAAACTGGTGGTCACTATCAGCAAAACTCTGCACTGTACTGAGTACTCCTAATGCTCCCCAAAATTAGTAAATCAAGTGTCTCTCTAATCTATTCTAAACGGAGAGGACGCCAGCCACGTCCTCTCCCTATCAATCTCAATGCACGTGTGAAAATGGCGGCGACGCGCGGCTCCTTATATAGAATCCGAGTCTCGCGATAGAATCCGAGCCTCGCGAGAATCCGACAGCGTCATGATGACGTTCGGGCGCGCTCGGGTTAACCGAGCAAGGCGGGAAGATCCGAGTCGCTCGGACCCGTGAAAAAAAACATGAAGTTCTGGCGGGTTCGGATTCAGAGAAACCGAACCCGCTCATCTCTAGATATCATACATCTCTTTAAGGTGTTGAAATGAAAACAAATCACCCCCTGGGTTGAAAACATTTAGAATCAATGCTATACCCTTAGACTTCCAAGAAAGAAGATATTGGGTTATGAGGGAGGGCGGAAAGTCTGGGTTACCCCATAAAGGCATATATTTAGTCAGGAAGGGATTCATACCCATACTTTTGTGAATGATGGACCACGCTCTATAAGTATCCCGGCAATTTGGTCACCGGTAAATGCAGCAATGCAGTCGTGGAATAAGGGCTAAATAGTGCTTCCTCCAGTGATAGATTAGTAAATTGTGAGCGGTTTAGACACCAATCAGTTATATATCTGAATGCGGCTGCGCAGGAAAAGATAGAGATATCAGGGAGGCCAAGCCCACCTTTCTCCTGAGGCAGGAGCAATCTAGCTCTAGCTATTCTCGGTTTCTTGTTATTCCATATACATTTATGAAACATAGTAATGCACCTAATTTGATCTGACTAAGCATAGAGGTAACATTTGAGGTATAAAAGACATTTTAGGGAACAGTACACTCTTTATGACAGCCACCCTTCCAATTAGGGATATGGGCAACAGCATCCAGTTTTTAACAATTTGAGCTATGCGCGTGATTATTGGGGGGAAATTAGCCAAGTATATATTCTGTATGTTAGGTGTGATAAAGATACCTAGGTATTTCAGTTGCAATGAAACTATAGGAAATGAGCATAGGGCCAGGCAGGAGGATAAAAGATCTGGTCTAGTCAAAGGAAGTATCTCCGACTTCACCATGTTTACTTTATAACCTGCAAAAGAGCTGAAAGTCATAATTTTGAGTAAAATAGCTGGGATAGAAATGGAGGATTGGGACACAAATAATAACATATCATCTGCGAATAATGACAATTTAAGACCCTCTCTACCTAGTTTAATACCCGTAAACAAAAGGTTCGCTTGCAAAGCCACAGCTAAGGGTTCCAGGGCAAGTGCAAACAGGAGGTGAAAGGGGGCAGCCTTGTCTTGTACCTCTTTGAACACATATGGGGTCTGAAATAAAATTATTAGCCAGTACTCTAGAGGTGGAGGCAGAATTTAGCATCTGAATTAACAAAATGATTTGGGGTGGAAAGCCAAAATGATGGCGGGGTCTCATAGAGGTGATCTCAAACTATAAGGTCAGACGCTTTTTCAGTGTCAGTCGATAATAGGAGATGAAGATCATTAACATGGATGTCATCTAAATGTTGGAGGACCGTCAGAACCTTCCTGATGTTAGTTACCACATTGCGGCTCCAAACAAAACCAGTTTGGTCTTGGTGTACCAGGGATGGGACCAGCCATTTGAGCGGCTCTGCAGTAATCTTTGTAAAGAGTTTGTAGTCTACGTTTAGTAATGAAATGGGACAATATGAACCCGGGAGAGTGGGATCCCTGCCTGGCTTTGGCAAAACTTTAATAATGGCATCATTAAAATAGGAAGTAAGCTTATTATCTGTGAGAAAATAATTAAAAAGTGTGAGAGGAAAAGAAAGTGACAATTTTAGGATTCTATAGAATTCCCCAGTATACCCATCCGGACCTGGAGATTTACCTAGTTTAAGGCCTTTAAGGGCCGAAATCACCTTGGTTTCTGAAATGGGGCTAGTCAAGGATGCTGATTGGGTTGCTGTCAATATGGAGAGAGAAATTTTACTCTAAAAAATATGTTTGTTACCGGTATGAATCAGTCCTTGGGCATATAAATCGGTGTAAAAGGAGTGCAAAATTGTAAAATTGTGATAATGGATTGCCCTGTTGTATGGGATATACCTGGGGTTGCCACCTCATGCATCATCGATTCCTGGAGATCCACTACCCCAATCTCTACCCTCCCCCCTCCCCCTCCCGACACCAAGTAATGTTCATGTAAATAAAATGATGAACCATATTTATAAAATATTAAATGTATTTTATTAGAAATGCACCAAATTTTGAAAGTGCAGAACAATTTGGTAAGAACTTTTTTTGCAGACTTTGCGAGCAGTTTTATGCAAATTGAGGATTCGAGTAAGGGTTTGACTTGAGATATGGGATTTAATTGAACAATGGCACCAAAGGGTTTAATCAGACAGAGTCTGCTCTCTAAAACTCTTTATAGGACCCCATTTCTGCTCACTAGAACTGTTATTGCCTTCCATAAATTCCTAGGCTGCATGATTAAACCATTTGGTGCATTTGATCCCATTGTTCAATTAAATCTCTCTTCACAACACACCTCTTTTTACAATGCATTATATTGGCCTAAACAGTTTTCCTGCAGCTTTTCCATGTTGTGAAGAGATATTTAATTGAACAATGGGATCAAATACACCAAATGGGGCATTATATTGCTCCACCACGACCACCAGGCATCAACATAGTCATCATACCCTCAGGCTCTCTCCCAGGCTGTATAGGCTCGGCTCCCCTATTGTTTCACGTAAATTCTTTAAATGCTCCACCACATGTCACATAACACCAATGGATGGTTAGTGTCATACTCACCTCTCCTGTCCTGATTCCTGCTGCTGAATCCACCTTGGCCATGGCCGCCACTACCCACCACACTGACACAGCATCCCCTGAGGTCTGCGTCCGCGCGATGTGACGTCCACGAAGTTTGGCGCGCAGCGACGCTGACTTTCTCTTTCTGGACGGCCGGGTAGGGTGAGAGTCACATGGGGGTGGAACGCTGGGACCTTCTCTCCGGTGCTGTTATTATCGTCCGGCCGCACAATGTGCAATGACACGTGTGAGGGGGCGGAGCGGGTCGGGTCCCCGTATTCCGGGAGAATCCCGGAATCTGGAAGATAGCAAAAGCCTCCTAGAGGGTTGCCACCAAATCCTGTAGAATCCAGGAAATCCGGGAGAGGTGGCAACCCTAGATATACCCCTGGAATCTATCAAAGATAAAATTACAAAACTAGACCTTTCGCTCCGCAATAGGTTAGAAAGCAATTTACTATTTCTGTTTCCGTATTTATGGAACCAGAATTTATTGGACCGGACTCTAGCATCCCCCACCTGCTGCTTTAAATTATCAAAAACTAGCTTAGATTCATCATAATGTGCTCTACGAGCGGGGGAGGGTTCTTGCCTCAACTCCCGATAGGCCTGTGTTAGAGCAGTTTGAGACTCGAGAATCAAGGCTTGTCTATGTTTGTTATGGTGGGAGGCATAGGACAGAATCTGGCCGCAGAGAACCGCCTTGGCAGTTTGGCAATACAGAGCGTGGTCAGAAGCATGCGTGCAATTTGCAAACATATAATCATTCCATGCTGTCTGGAGCATGTCTTTAAATGGAGTAGAGGACGCTAGGGAGGAAGGAAAGCGCCAAATTTTGTACCCACCAGAGGGTATCAAAGGGTACAAAGTAAACCAAATGAGAGCGTGGTCCATCAATCCTAAGGCTTCTATACCTGAGTTACCTATTCTAACCCCCAGTTCTGAAGCTGGTAGCAAATAGTCAATTCTTGAGTATATAGTATGGGGAGCTGAATAGTAAGTAAAATCTTTATCTAGAGGATATTGCACCCGCCAGATATCCACCAAATGTAATTTACGAATCAGATAGGAAATTCCAAACCGACGTGTCGGGTAAGGCGAGGAAGCATTGGATTGTCTGTCCATATAAGGATCTATAACCATATTCGAATTGCCACCAAGAATTAATGGGGAATCTAAGTGAGGACATAATAGGGTAACAATTAGAGATGTGCACTTGAAATTTTTCGGGTTTTGTGTTTTGGTTTTGGGTTCGGTTCCGCGGCCGTGTTTTGGGTTCGACCGCGTTTTGGCAAAACCTCACCGAATTTTTTTTGTCGGATTCGGGTGTTTTTTTTTAAAAAACACTAAAAAACAGCTTCAATCATAGAATTTGGGGGTCATTTTGATCCCAAAGTATTATTAACCTCAAAAACCATAATTTCCACTCATTTTCAGTCTATTCTGAACACCTCACACCTCACAATATTATTTTTAGTCCTAAAATTTGCACCTAGGTCGCTGGATGACTAAGCTAAGCGACACTAGTGGCCGACACAAACACCGTGCCCATCTAGGAGTGGCACTGCAGTGTCACGCAGGATGGCCCTTCCAAAAAACACTCCCCAAACAGCACATGACGCAAAGAAAAAAAGAGGCGCAATGAGGTAGCTGTGTGAGTAAGATAAGCGACCCTAGTGGCCGACACAAACACCGGGCCCATCTAGGAGTGGCACTGCAGTGTCACGCAGGATGGCCCTTCCAAAAAACCCTCCCCAAACAGCACATGACGCAAAGAAAAAAAGAGGCGCAATGAGGTAGCTGTGTGAGTAAGATAAGCGACCCTAGTGGCCGACACAAACACCAGGCCCATCTAGGAGTGGCACTGCAGTGTCACGCAGGATGGCCCTTCCAAAAAACCCTCCCCAAACAGCACATGACGCAAAGAAAAAAAGATGCGCAATGAGGTAGCTGTGTGAGTAAGATAAGCGACCCTAGTGGCCGACACAAACACCGTGCCCATCTAGGAGTGGCACTGCAGTGTCACGCAGGATGGCCCTTCCAAAAAACCCTCCCCAAACAGCACATGACGCAAAGAAAAAAAGAGGCGCAATGAGGTAGCTGTGTGAGTAAGATAAGCGACCCTAGTGGCCGACACAAACACCGTGCCCATCTAGGAGTGGCACTGCAGTGTCACGCAGGATGGCCCTTCCAAAAAACCCTCCCCAAACAGCACATGACGCAAAGAAAAAAAGAGGCGCAATGAGGTAGCTGTGTGAGTAAGATAAGCGACCCTAGTGGCCGACACAAACACCGTGCCCATCTAGGAGTGGCACTGCAGTGTCACGCAGGATGGCCCTTCCAAAAAACATTCCACAAACAGCACATGACGCAAAGAAAAATTAAAGAAAAAAGAGGTGCAAGATGGAATTGTCCTTGGGCCCTCCCACCCACCCTTATGTTGTATAAACAGGACATGCACACTTTAACCAACCCATCATTTCAGTGACAGGGTCTGCCACACGACTGTGACTGAAATGACGGGTTGGTTTGGACCCCCACCAAAAAAGAAGCAATTAATCTCTCCTTGCACAAACTGGCTCTACAGAGGCAAGATGTCCACCTCATCATCATCCTCCGATATATCACCGTGTACATCCCCCTCCTCACAGATTATCAATTCGTCCCCACTGGAATCCACCATCTCAGCTCCCTGTGTACTTTGTGGAGGCAATTGCTGCTGGAGGAATTGATTATAATTCATTTTAATGAACATCATCTTCTCCACATTTTCTGGATGTAACCTCGTACGCCGATTGCTGACAAGGTGAGCGGCGGCACTAAACACTCTTTCGGAGTACACACTTGTGGGAGGGCAACTTAGGTAGAATAAAGCCAGTTTGTGCAAGGGCCTCCAAATTGCCTCTTTTTCCTGCCAGTATAAGTACGGACTGTGTGACGTGCCTACTTGGATGCGGTCACTCATATAATCCTCCACCATTCTTTCAATGGTGAGAGAATCATATGCAGTGACAGTAGACGACATGTCCGTAATCGTTGTCAGGTCCTTCAGTCCGGACCAGATGTCAGCATCAGCAGTCGCTCCAGACTGCCCTGCATCACCGCCAGCGGGTGGGCTCGGAATTCTGAGCCTTTTCCTCGCACCCCCAGTTGCGGGAGAATGTGAAGGAGGAGATGTTGACAGGTCGCGTTCCGCTTGACTTGACAATTTTGTCACCAGCAGGTCTTTCAACCCCAGCAGACTTGTGTCTGCCGGAAAGAGAGATCCAAGGTAGGCTTTAAATCTAGGATCGAGCACGGTGGCCAAAACGTAGTGCTCTGATTTCAACAGATTGACAACCCGTGAATCCATGTTAAGCGAATTAAGGGCTCCATCCACAAGTCCCACATGCCTAGCGGAATCGCTCCGTGTTAGCTCCTCTTTCAATGTCTCCAGCTTCTTCTGCAAAAGCCTGATGAGGGGAATGACCTGACTCAGGCTGGCAGTGTCTGAACTGACTTCACGTGTGGCAAGTTCAAAGGGCATCAGAACCTTGCACAACGTTGAAATCATTCTCCACTGCGCTTGAGACAGGTGCATTCCACCTCCTATATCGTGCTCAATTGTATAGGCTTGAATGGCCTTTTGCTGCTCCTCCAACCTCTGAAGCATATAGAGGGTTGAATTCCACCTCGTTACCACTTCTTGCTTCAGATGATGGCAGGGCAGGTTCAGTAGTTTTTGGTGGTGCTCCAGTCTTCTGTACGTGGTGCCTGTACGCCGAAAGTGTCCCGCAATTCTTCTGGCCACCGACAGCATCTCTTGCACGCCCCTGTCGTTTTTTAAAAAATTCTGCACCACCAAATTCAAGGTATGTGCAAAACATGGGACGTGCTGGAATTTGCCCATATTTAATGCACACACAATATTGCTGGCGTTGTCCGATGCCACAAATCCACAGGAGAGTCCAATTGGGGTAAGCCATTCCGCGATGATCTTCCTCAGTTGCCGTAAGAGGTTTTCAGCTGTGTGCGTATTCTGGAAAGCGGTGATACAAAGCGTAGCCTGCCTAGGAAAGAGTTGGCGTTTGCGAGATGCTGCTACTGGTGCCGCCGCTGCTGTTCTTGCGGCGGGAGTCCATACATCTACCCAGTGGGCTGTCACAGTCATATAGTCCTGACCCTGCCCTGCTCCACTTGTCCACATGTCCGTGGTTAAGTGGACATTGGGTACAACTGCATTTTTTAGGACACTGGTGAGTCTTTTTCTGACGTCCGTGTACATTCTCGGTATCGCCTGCCTAGAGAAGTGGAACCTAGATGGTATTTGGTAACGGGGGCACACTGCCTCAATAAATTGTCTAGTTCCCTGTGAACTAACGGCGGATACCGGACGCACGTCTAACACCAACATAGTTGTCAAGGCCTCAGTTATCCGCTTTGCAGCAGGATGACTGCTGTGATATTTCATCTTCCTCGCAAAGGACTGTTGGACAGTCAATTGCTTACTGGAAGTAGTACAAGTGGGCTTACGACTTCCCCTCTGGGATGACCATCGACTCCCAGCAGCAACAACAGCAGCAGTAGGCGTTACACGCAAGGATGCATCGGAGGAATCCCAGGCAGGAGAGGACTCGTCAGAATTGCCAGTGACATGGCCTGCAGGACTATTGGCATTCCTGGGGAAGGAGGAAATTGACACTGAGGGAGTTGGTGGGGTGGTTTGCGTGAGCTTGGTTACAAGAGGAAGGGATTTACTGGTCAGTGGACTGCTTCCGCTGTCGCCCAAAGTTTTTGAACTTGTCACTGACTTATTATGAATGCGCTGCAGGTGACGTATAAGGGAGGATGTTCCGAGGTGGTTAACGTCCTTACCCCTACTTATTACAGCTTGACAAAGGCAACACACGGCTTGACACCTGTTGTCCGCTTTTCTGTTGAAATACCTCCACACTGAAGAGCTGATTTTTTTGGTATTTTCACCAGGCATGTCAACGGCCATATTCCTCCCACGGACAACAGGTGTCTCCCCGGGTGCCTGACTTAAACAAACCACCTCACCATCAGAATCCTCCTGGTCAATTTCCTCCCCAGCGCCAGCAACACCCATATCCTCCTCATCCTGGTGTACTTCAACACTGACATCTTCAATCTGACTATCAGGAACTGGACTGCGGGTGCTCCTTCCAGCACTTGCAGGGGGCATGCAAATAGTGGAAGGCGCATGCTCTTCACGTCCAGTGTTGGGAAGGTCAGGCATCGCAACCGACACAATTGGACTCTCCTTGTGGATTTGGGATTTCGAAGAACGCACAGTTCTTTGCGGTGCTTTTGCCAGCTTGAGTCTTTTCAGTTTTCTAGCGAGAGGCTGAGTGCTTCCATCCTCATGTGAAGCTGAACCACTAGCCATGAACATAGGCCAGGGCCTCAGCCGTTCCTTGCCACTCCGTGTGGTAAATGGCATATTGGCAAGTTTACGCTTCTCCTCCGACAATTTTATTTTAGGTTTTGGAGTCCTTTTTTTACTGATATTTGGTGTTTTGGATTTGACATGCTCTGTACTATGACATTGGGCATCGGCCTTGGCAGACGACGTTGCTGGCATTTCATCGTCTCGGCCATGACTAGTGGCAGCAGCTTCAGCACGAGGTGGAAGTGGATCTTGATCTTTCCCTATTTTTGGAACCTCAACATTTTTGTTCTCCATATTTTAATAGGCACAACTAAAAGGCACCTCAGGTAAACAATGGAGATGGATGGATACTAGTATACTTATGGATGGACTGCGGAGTGCCGACACAGAGGTAGCTACAGCCGTGGACTACCGTACTGTGTCTGCTGCTAATATAGACTGGATGATTGATAATGAGATGAAATCAATATATATGTATGTATATATAATATCACTAGTACTGCAGCCGGACAGGTAGATAATATATTTATTAGGTAATGATGACTGATGACGGACCTGCTGGACACTGTCAGCTCAGCAGCACCGCAGACTGCTACAGTAAGCTACTATACTATAGTAGTATGTACAAAGAAGAAAGAAAAAAAAAACACGGGTAGGTGGTATACAATTATGGATGGACTGCCGAGTGCCGACACAGAGGTAGCTACAGCCGTGGACTAATGTACTGTGTCTGCTGCTAATATAGACTGGATGATTGATAATGAGATGAAATCAATATATATATATATGTATGTATATATAATATCACTAGTACTGCAGCCGGACAGGTAGATAATATATTTATTAGGTAATGATGACTGATGACAGACCTGCTGGACACTGTCAGCTCAGCAGCACCGCAGACTGCTACAGTAAGCTACTATACTATACTAGTAGTATGTACAAAGAAGAAAGAAAAAAAAAACCACGGGTAGGTGGTATACAATTATGGATGGACTGCCGAGTGCCGACACAGAGGTAGCTACAGCCGTGGACTAACGTACTGTGTCTGCTGCTAATATAGACTGGATGATTGATAATGAGATGAAATCAATATATATATATATGTATGTATATATAATATCACTAGTACTGCAGCCGGACAGGTAGATAATATATTTATTAGGTAATGATGACTGATGACGGACCTGCTGGACACTGTCAGCTCAGCAGCACCGCAGACTGCTACAGTAAGCTACTATACTATAGTAGTATGTACAAAGAAGAAAGAAAAAAAAAAACCACGGGTAGGTGGTATACAATTATGGATGGACTGCCGAGTGCCGACACAGAGGTAGCTACAGCCGTGGACTAACGTACTGTGTCTGCTGCTAATATAGACTGGATGATTGATAATGAGATGAAATCAATATATATATATGTATGTATATATAATATCACTAGTACTGCAGCCGGACAGGTAGATAATATATTTATTAGGTAATGATGACTGATGACGGACCTGCTGGACACTGTCAGCTCAGCAGCACCGCAGACTGCTACAGTAAGCTACTATACTATACTAGTAGTATGTACAAAGAAGAAAGAAAAAAAAAAACCACGGGTAGGTGGTATACAATTATGGATGGACTGCCGAGTGCCGACACAGAGGTAGCTACAGCCGTGGACTACCGTACTGTGTCTGCTGCTAATATAGACTGGATGATTGATAATGAGATGAAATCAATATATATATATGTATGTATATATAATATCACTAGTACTGCAGCCGGACAGGTAGATAATATATTTATTAGGTAATGATGACTGATGACGGACCTGCTGGACACTGTCAGCTCAGCAGCACCGCAGACTGCTACAGTAAGCTACTATACTCTATAGTAGTATGTACAAAGAAGAAAGAAAAAAAAAAAACCACGGGTAGGTGGTATACAATTATGGATGGACTGCCGAGTGCCGACACAGAGGTAGCTACAGCCGTGGACTAACGTACTGTGTCTGCTGCTAATATAGAGTCTAGACTGGATGATAAATTATTGATAATGAGATGAAATCAATATAATATCACTAGTACTGCAGCCGGACAGGTACTATATATATTTATTATGTAATGACTGATGACGGACCTGCTGGACACTGTCAGGTCAGCACAGCACCGCAGACTGCTACAGTAAGCTACTATAGTAGTATGTATAAAGAAGAATGAAAAAAAAAAAAACACGGGTAGGTGGTATACAATATTATATATATATATATATATATATATATATATATATATTATATACAATTATATATATATATATATATATATATATATATATTAAACTGGTGGTGATTGATTATTAAACTGGTGGTCACTTCAGGTCACGTTGCAACTTGCAACTAGTACTCCGAGGCCTAAGCAGACAATCACAAAATATATTATTATACTGGTGGTCAGTGTGGTCACAACAATGGCAGTGTGGCACTGACTCTGGCAGCAAAAGTGTGCACTGTACGTTATATGTACTCCTGAGTCCTGCTCTCAGACTCTAACTGCTCCCCACTGTCAGTGTCTCCCCCACAAGTCAGATAATACACTTACAGTCACACTATCTATTATCTAATCTAGTATAAAATATCACTTCAGCAGCAAGTAGTATAGTAGTATACAGTATAGTAGTACTCCTCCTAATAATGCTCCCCAAAATACTGTGTCTCTCTCTTCTCTAAACGGAGAGGACGCCAGCCACGTCCTCTCCCTATGACTCTCAATGCACGTGTGAAAATGGCGGCGACGCGCGGCTCCTTATATAGAATCCGAGTCTCGCGAGAATCCGACAGCGTGATGATGACGTTCGGGCGCGCTCGGGTTAGCCGAGCAAGGCGGGAAGATCCGAGCCTGCTCGGACCCGTGTAAAAAACCTGAAGTTCGGGCGGGTTCGGATTCAGAGGAACCGAACCCGCTCATCTCTAGTAACAATATTAGTAAAGAATTTCCTTTCATAATGTGGGTGCATACAAGTTGCAAAAAACATAATGTATACCATACATTTCAGCTTTTAGCAATAAATAGCGGCAATTTGGATCTCATCTCTGCAAGGATACAGTCATAGGCGTGCACAGCTAATTTTATTAGGGGGTGCACCACTGGAAGGCGTGTCTAGCATTATCTTTTGGGTGTGTCTAGCACCGCCTTTTGGGCGTGTATAGCATCACCCAAGATTTTAGATTTTTATGTAAAATCACATGGCTTAATCTAATTTCTCCCTAGTTCCTAACAATAAAGTAGATATAATACACCCCGGAAAATAAAATGAAACATATTGGCGCAACCACTGGCGAGTACTGACTGCTCATTACGGCATAACCCTGAGTCCTAGCTGCCGCTGCACTTTATCGCTGCTTACACTTCCCCAACCTATCCCTGACCCAGTGGCAGAAGTAGAAAGTGATTGGCCTAGGTGCGTATACATTCCCCTCCCCCTCTCCCCCCCAACCCTTGTACACCCCCCATCACCTACACCCTGATTTTGAGTGGGCCACTCTGCAAAGTATGGAAGATTTAGCGGGCCGAACATTTGAGTTTCAATATAACAGAAGTAAAGTTTGAAATGTACACATGTGCCATCAGAGCCACATCTGCCTCTTTCTATGCCATCAGACCCCTCCTCCGCACCACCATTTGTCACACATGTCCCCATGATCACCAGCTACTGACAGTAGTGCCCCTTATTCACATTACGCCGCACAGTATGAATCAAAATGCATATTATGCCACACAATGAGTCAAAATTCACATTATGCCACCCAATATGAGTCAAATTCACACTATACATTAGGCTACATAGTATCAGCCAAATTCACATTATGTCACACAGTATGAGACGAAATTCACATTACACCACACAGTATGAGCCGAAATTCACATTACGCCACACAGTATGAGCCGAAATACACATTACGTCATACAGTATGAGCCAAATTTCACATTACGCCACACAGTATGAGCCAATATTCACATTACGCCACACAGTATGAGCCGAAATTCACATTACACCACATAGTATGAGCCGAAATTCACATTACACCACACAGTATGAGCCAATATTCACATTACACCACACAGTATGAGCCGAAATTCACATTACGCCACACAGTATGAGCCGAAATTCACATTACGCCACATAGTATGAGCCGAAATTCACATTACACCACATAGTATGAGCCGAAGTTCACATTACACTACACACTATGAGACAAAATTCACATTGTGCCACACAGTATGAGCCGAAATTCACATTACGCCACACAGTACGCCCCCAGGAGTGCCTGGTACATATAAAACTACTGAATGCTTGACTAATCTAATATATTTTTGTAACCTTTCTTCTCTTTTTTTTTTTGTTATTCCTGATCACACCCACAGATCTATTTTTTTTTTTTGGGGGGTGGGGGGGTGTAACTTCACTTCATGGATGTAATATAATCATGTTTTTCCCCCTGCCCTGGCCCCCCTCTTTCCCTGCAGCAGGAGCAGGCTCAGCTGCAGGCTGCAGCACTGAGCGGTGACTTACAGTCTCTGTTGAACTGTCTTCTGCAGCATCTGTCTGCAGCAATGGCTCCAAGTCCTCCTGAGAGGACCGCTGAGGATTGAGAGCATGGACGGGAGAAGAGAGAGAAGTAGGACCGGCGGAGAGAGAGGGCGTGCAGTGTGACATCATCACGTCACATTGCGAGGCGAAAGCGGGACGGAGGATATTTCAATGTAACGTAAGATCCCCCTGTTCGGCTGCTGTCGAGTATAGTATACACAGCCAGTGCCAGCACTCCGTCCTGATCGGGTAGCAGGCGCAGCGGGGAGAGGGAGGTACAGTGACAGGTATGAGCAGCAGGCGGCGTCCAGTCACAGACTTGTGGGCCACGGCAATCATCACATTGCTGCAGCAGGGGTGGCGTGTGGGGGGTGCCAGACATTAGGGGGTGCCTGTGCGCACCAGGCACCCCCCGTGCGCACGCCTATGGATACAGTGAAGGGGACACCCTTCCTTGTCAAAATGGCTACGCCTCTGGATTTAGAGTTACAGGAGGCATAAGCTGCCACCTTAAATCCCAGCATGGCAAGTTTTGGATGCTCTCAGTCAGTCAAATGTGTCTCCTGCAAGAAGGCTATATCTATTTTGTGTAAATTTAAATAAGAAAGAAGCTTGTGCCTCTAAGCCGGGGAGTGGATACCTTGCACGTTCCAAGAGCAAATTTTAAGATCATTCATTACATAAGAAAACCCAGAACCTGCAGAGATCAGAACCCAAACTGTAGCAACAACATGCAATTTCCAGGAGCAATCCACAACAGTCACAAAATTCACAAAATGCTGTCGCCATACATGATGCAGTCCCATGGATACATAGAAAAGGTTTGAGGGGGGAAAAGAAATACAAAAAGACAAAGAGAATGAAAAAGAGCAAGAAATGAAAATAGAAAAAATAGGATTTTAATTACCTACCGGTAAATCCTTTTCTCGTAGTCCGTAGAGGATGCTGGGGTTCCATTTAGTACCATGGGGTATAGAGGGATCCTTTGGAAGCCACTGGCACTTTAAGAGTTTAACAGTGTGGGCTGACTCCTTCCTCTATGCCCCTCCTACCAGACTCAGTCTAGAAACTGTGCCCGAGGAGACGGACATACTTCGAGAGAAGGAAATACAGATAGTGGTGAGATTCACACCAGCTCAAACCGAATCAAAAAACCATGCTGACCAGCATGCAACATGGAGAAACCATGCTAACCAGCATGCACCATGAACAAATTATGCAAAACCGCATGAAACATGAAGAAACCATGTCAACCAGCAGGTAACATGAAGAAATCATGCCAACCAGGATGAAACATGAAGACATCATGCCAACCATCATGCAAAACGAAGAAACATGTTATCTAGCATGAAACAGGAATCAACCATGCAAATCCGCATGTAACCTGAAGAAACCATGCTAACCATGCATGAAAGAGGAACAGCAACAGCTGAATAAATACGTAACCAAGTAGCAACGCAGGAAAATGAAGCACTGGGTGGGCACCCAGCATCCTCTATGGACTACGAGAAAAGGATTTACCGGTAGGTAATTAAAATCCTATTTTCTCTTACGTCCTAGAGGATGCTGGGGTTCCATTTAGTACCATGGGGATGTACCAAAGCTCCCAGTACGGGAGGGGTAGTGCTGTGGATCCTGCAGAACGGAGTGACCAAACTATAGGTCCTCAAGGGCCAAAGTATCGAACTTGTAGAAGGTCAACAAACGTGTTCGACCCCGACCAGGCAGCTGGTCGGCATAGCTGCAAAGCCGAGACACCCCTGGCAGCTGCCCAGGAACAACCCACTGTTACGCACACCAGTGCTAACAGGAGTATACCGGTGTATGAACAGAGAGGGAAGCGAAGCAAACGAACTCACAGACAGTATAACATAACATACACAGGAGGTGATGGAATAACTAATAAACACAAAGTGAACGGAGAAGCCCAAAGGCTCAGGAATTGGGTGTCTCCCTAGTGTCAGGAATGCTCAGATGGAATAGAGCGGACAATGAAGCGATGTGTAGTGATTTAACATGTGGAGCACCTGAAATGATGTTGCTAAGAGCAACAGGAAAAACCCCAAAGGGTTACCAACGGGTGTGGAAATAAACTCCTTGGTCAGAGATAGAAATATAGACACAAGGAGAGTATCCACAATCCTAACCCCCACTTGCAGGGCACAGGTTCAGCTTACTGCCACTAAACTGACACCTGGACGCCCTGCACAGTGAGGGAGGATTAAGCAAGCAGGTCTGAGAGTACAGCCGCAAACCTGCTGGGTTCACAGAATAGCAAAAGAACCCCAGCAGGTCAAACAACTGACTCCAGTCTTACTGCTAGGTCCGGATTGGCAGAATGAAGTACCGAATCCCAAGGCCTATTCGCAGTAAGCAACAAGTAAATACAAAGTCACACAGTACTAGCTAACTCTCTGGAACTGACTAACAAACAAAGATTCAGCAGCATTTGCCTAGCCTGAGAGGATGGTTTATAAAGCAGGTGCTGTCCACGCCCCACTCAGACCTCACAGACTGTGAGCACAAAACCAGCGCCGGATTCCCTGCCGTGCACAGAGCCTGTAACCACTACACATTAAAAACCCGGACCGGAGTATCAGCTGCGCTCAGGTTACTTCGCTAACACTTGCCTCCTGGTTGCCATGGCGACGTGGCAGCACAGACCAGGAGATCCTAACAGTACCCCCCCTCTGACGAGGGGTCAAAGAACCCCTACCACCGGGTTTATCGGGGAACTGCGAGAAGAAAAAGCGTATCAGTCTGGGGGCATGAAGATCACAACTGCGCACCCACGACCGCTCCTCAGGGCCATACCCCTTCCAGTGCATCAAAAATGACAGCCGACCCCGAACCATCTTGGAGTCAAGAACCCTTTCAACCACAAACTCCCTCTGACCCCATATCAGAAGAGGAGAAGGTCTTCCACTGGAAGAAGGATTACTAACCGCCAGTTTTAAAAGGGAACAATGAAATGTTTTATTGATACCCAATGAACGGGGCAGATCTAACTGAAATGCCACCGGATTGATAACCCTGGTGATCTTATAAGGGCCGATCAACCGGGGGCCAAACTTATGAGATGGCTGTCTCAACTTCAAATTCTTGGTGGACAACCAGACGAAGTCTCCTAATTTGAAGCTGCAGGGTCTTCTCCGCTTATCAAAAACCCTTTTGGTCACTAATGACACAGACACAAGGGCTTTCTTCACTTTCATCCAAATACCCCTAAGGACCGAAACAACAGAGGAACCACCAGACGTGGAATCCAGGGGGTCAAAAGAATTGGCCTTAGGATGATGCCCATACCCACAAAGGAAGGGAGAGATCCCTGTAGCAGAGTGAGCCGCGTTGTTATAGGCAAACTCCGCCATGGACAGATGAGCAACCCAGTCAGTATGACACTTGGAGACATAACACCTGAGGAACTGCTCCAAGGACTGGTTCACCCTCTCAGTCTGCCCATTAGACTGTGGATGGTAGCCTGACGACAAGCTCACAGAAATCTGGAGATCAGAACAAAATGCCCTCCAGAATTTGGCCACAAACTGGGATCCACGGTCAGAGACCACATCAAGTGGCAACCCGTGGAGGCGCACAACATGCTGCATAAATAACTCAGACAGGCATCTGGCCGATGGCAACCCAACCAGTGGAATGAAATGCGCCATCTTCGAAAACCTGTCAACGACAACCCAAATGGCTGTCATCCCCGAGGATTTGGGCAAGTCCACCACAAAATCCATGGAAATGTGGGTCCATGGCTTAGACGGAATAGAGAGTGGATGTAATGGGCCGACAGGAACCCCTCTAGGAGTTTTATTTCGGGCACAAACGTCACATGCCCGAACCCACTGATCCACATCCCTAGCCACCGAGGGCCACCACACCGCCCTAGACAGCAACTCCCGAGTTCTGGCAATACCCGGATGCCCTGCCGACCTCTTGGAATGGAATTCCAGGAACACTCGCTGTCTTAACCTAGGAGGCACAAACAAGAGACCTACCGGAAGGTCTGGAGGAGCCTGCTCCTGTGCTCTAAGGACTAATGACAAGAGGTCCTGGGTAATGCCCACTTTAATACATGATGGGGACACAATGGGCAATGGCTCTTCGGTGGTCTCTTGAACTGGAGCAAAACTCAGCGAGAGCGCATCAGCCTTGATGTTTTTTGACCCAGGGCGATATGTTATCAAAAAATTAAAGCGAGCAAAAAACAAAGCCCATCGTGCCTGCCTGGCATTGAGCCGCTTCGCTGACTCTAAATATGCCAGATTCTTATGGTCGGTGAGAATTGAGACCACAAACTTAGCCCCCTCAAGCCAGTGTCTCCACTCCCCGAGTGCATCCTTTATAGCCAACAATTCCCGGTTACCCACATCATAATTCATCTTGGCAGACGAAAATTTACGGGAAAAGTAAGCACAGGGATGAAGGCGATTATCAGACACCCCCATCTGAGAGAGCACTGCCCCAATACCTATCTCAGAGGCATCCACTTCTACCACAAAAGGACGCTCTGGATCTGGGTGTCGCAGCACCTTGGCCGAGACAAATGCCCTTTTGAGACGGGCAAAGGCCGCTTTGGCCTCACAAGACCAGTGAGCAACATCCGCCCCTTTCTTAGTGAGTGCCACCAAGGGGGCCACTATAGACGAAAATCCAGCGATAAACCGTCTATAAAAATTCGCAAAGCCCAGAAAACGCTGAAGCGCCTTCAAACTAGTGGGCTGCACCCAATCCAGGACTGCCTGTACCTTAGAACCCTCCATTTGGAAACCTTCTGAGGAGATAATATACCCTAGAAATGCGATTTGCTGGACTTCAAACTCGCACTTCTCCAGCTTCGCCCCAAGCTGGTGGTCTCTGAGTTTCTGGAGGACTAAGCGTACATGCTTCCGATGTTCCTCCAGGGAATGAGAGAAGATTAGGATGTCATCTAGATAAACAACTAAGAATCTATCCAAATATTCCCTGAGCACATCGTTCATGAATTCCTGGAAGACTGCCGGGGCATTAGAGAGCCCAAAAGGCATCACCAAATATTCATAATGCCCTGAGTGGGTATTAAAGGCAGTCTTCCATTCATCCCCCTCTCTTATTCGGATTAGATTGTAAGCACCGCGTAGGTCAATCTTAGAAAAAATGGTGGCAGTACGAAGCTGGTCAAACAAAACCGAAATGAGAGGCAGTGGGTACGAGTTTTTAATCGTGATACGGTTCAATTCCCTGAAGTCGATGCAGGGTCGCAACGAACCGTCCTTTTTACCCACGAAAAAGAACCCCGACCCAACTGGGGACTGTGAGGGTCTGATAAATCCCTTAGCCAAGTTCTCCTGAATGTGCTCTGCCATAGCCTGAGTCTCAGGACGTGACAGGGAGTACAACCTGCTCTTGGGAAGCTTAGCATCCGCCAACAAATCAATGGCACAGTCATAGGGGCGATGGGGAGGTAGTACCTCCGCAACTTTTTTGGAGAACACATCCGCAAAATCTGCATAACATCCTGGCAATCCTGGCAAACTTAGCTGCGAGAGCCTGACTGGAAGGCTCAAGCAACTCCTGAAACAATCACTACCCCAACTAAGAATCTCCCCAGAGACCCAGTCAAATTGAGGGTTATGCGCCCTTAACCAGGGTAACCCCAAAACCAATGGGGCAAAAGAACAGACAGTCACATAAAAAGACAATTTTTCAGAGTGTATGGCTCCAATAAACAAAGGAATGAATTGACAGTCCATGAAAACCCCATCGGCCCCACTGTCAACAAAGGCCTCAGTCTTGACAGTTTGACCGAGGATCTCCAAAGTCACCGGAATGAGAAAAGTCTTTTTGGGAAATTCTGACTTCTGGCCTGACAGGATATTTCACATCACCCTCAGGCCCTGAAGTTTTCCGGTTTTTCTGGGCATGATACTACAACATGACCTTTTTTCCCACAGTACAAACACAAACCCTGCTGTCTCCTCCGCGTCTTCTCACGCGAGGAGAGGCGGGTAGCCCCAATCTGCATAGGCTCCTCGGAAAATTCCTCAGAGTCTGAGGTTCCCTTGGGAAAAAAGGAAACTGCGGTCTCCCTTTCAAGCCTACGCTCTCTCAGCCGTCTATCCACCCGGATGGATAACTGCATGAGCTGATCTAAGCTATCAGGCGAGAGATATTGTACCAGTTGGTCCTTTATCTGGTCAGAAAGGCCCCTTCGGTACTGGTTTCTCAGGGCTGGGTCATTCCACTGGGTATCATGAGCCAACCTCCGAAACTCCGTACTATAAACCTCAGCTGGCCGTCGCCCTTGCTTAAGAGCCGTAATCTGAGCCTCGGCTGAAGCCATCTTGTCAGGGTCATCATACAAAATGCCCAGTGCCGTAAAAAAAGCATCAACACTTTTAAGCGACGGACAGTCAGGCTGTAACCCATATGCCCAGACCTGTGGGTCTCCTTGTAGCAAGGAAATCACCATGCCCACCCGCTGGATCTCCGACCCAGAAGACTGGGGCCTAAGCCTGAAATATAGCTTACAGCTCTCCTTAAAACAAAAGAACTGCGAGCGATCTCCAGAAAAACGATCCGGGAGATTTACTTTCGGCTCCTTAACCCCTGAACTTGCCGCTGCTGCTGCGGGAGCTCCGCTAGCGGCCTGCGGGGTGTTCATTTTAATGGACATCTCATTAAATTGTCGAGTCAGGACCTGCACCTGATCGACCACCTGTTGCAAAGTATTTTGAGGGGTATGCTCCATATTCCCACAAAATTTCAACAGGAGTAGGGCTGCTGAATATGTTACGCACACCAGTGCTAACAGGAGTATACCGGTGTATGAACAGAGAGGGAAGCGAAGCAAACGAACTCACAGACAGTATAACATAACATACACAGGAGGTGATGGAATAACTAATAAACACAAAGTGAACGGAGAAGCCCAAAGGCTCAGGAATTGGGTGTCTCCCTAGTGTCAGGAATGCTCAGATGGAATAGAGCGGACAATGAAGCGATGTGTAGTGATTTAACATGTGGAGCACCTGAAATTATGTTGCTAAGAGCAACAGAAAAAACCCCAAAGGGTTACCAACGGGTGTGGGAATAAACTCCTTGGTCAGAGATAGAAATATAGACACAAGGAGAGTATCCACAATCCTAACCGCCACTTGCAGGGCACAGGTTCAGCTTACTGCCACTAAACTGACACCTGGACGCCCTGCACAGTGAGGGAGGATTAAGCAAGCAGGTCTGAGAGTACAGCCGCAAACCTGCTGGGTTCACAGAATAGCAAAAGAACCCCAGCAGGTCAAACAACTGACTCCAGTCTTACTGCTAGGTCCGGATTGACAGAATGAAGTACCGAATCCCAAGGCCTATTCGCAGTAAGCAACAAGTAAATACAAAGTCACACAGTACTAGCTAACTCTCTGGAACTGACTAACAAACAAAGATTCAGCAGCATTTGCCTAGCCTGAGAGGATGGTTTATATAGCAGGTGCTGTCCACGCCCCACTCAGACCTCACAGACTGTGAGCACAAAACCAGCGCCGGATTCCCTGCCATGCACAGAGCCTGTAACCACTACACATTAAAAACCCGGACCGGAGTATCAGCTGCGCTCAGGTTACTTCGCTAACACTTGCCTCCCGGTTGCCATGGCGACGTGGCAGCACAGAGCAGGAGATCCTAACACCCACTGTATGAGTAGAGTGGGCCTTAACAGATCTTGGACATAGCAGGCCTTCCGTAGAATAAGCATGCTGGATTGTAAACCAGATTCAGCGAGCAAATGTCTGCTTAGAAGCAGGACACCCAACCGTGTTGGGACCATAAAGGACAAACAGAGCGTCTGACTACCTGTGACGAAAAGTACTCTTCACAGAAACTTTCAAAGCCCTCCCAACATCCAAGGACTGCGAGGTAATTGTGGAGTCAGTAGCAACTGGCAACACAATAGGTTAGTGATATGAAAAACCGATACACAACCCTTGGAAGAAATTGCTGACATGTTCTGAGCTCAGCTCCATCTTCATGGAAAAACAAGTAGGGGCTCTAGCATGACAATGCTCCCAATTTCGACACCCGTCGAGCAGATGCCAACAGTGTGACCACCTTCCAAGTAAGAAACTTGACGTCCACCTCCTGTAAAGGCTTGAAGCAATCCGACTGCAGGAACTGCAGCACCACATTAAGATCCCGAGGTGCCATAGGAGGCACAAAGGGTGGCTGGATGTGCAGAATCCCTATCAAGAAAGTCTGACTCTCAGGGAGAGCAGCCAATTGTTTCTGGAAGAAAATGGACAAGGACAAAATCTGGACCTTCATGGAGCCCAAGCATAGGCCCACAACCACACCTGCTTGCAGAAAGAGGAGAAACCGTTCTAGCTGAAACTCCACTGTAGGAAACTTCTTGGATTCACACCAAGACATGTATGTTTTCCAAATGCGATGGGAATGTTTAGACGTTACCCTCTTCCTAGGCTGTATCAGGGTAGGAATGATTTTGTTTGGAATGCCCTTCTGAGCGAAGATCTGGCGTTCAACCTCCATGCCGTCAAACGTAGCTGTGGTAAGTCTTGATAAGCAAACAGCCCCTGTTGCAGAAGGTCCTCGTGAAGAGGAAGATGCCTCGGATCTTCCAGCAGTAACTCCAGAAGATCCGCGTACCAAGCACTTCTTGGCCAGTCTGGAGCAATGAGGATCATCTGAATTCTTGTTCTTTTTATTAGCTTGAGAATCCATAGAATGAGTGGAAGTAGAGGGAACACATACACTGACTGGGACACCCACGGAGTTACCAGGGCATCCACTGCCACTGCTTGTGGGTCTTGTGACCTGGAACAGTATCTCCGAAGCTTCTCATTGAGGCGAGAGGCCATCATGTCTATCTGAGGTACACCCCATCGGCTTGTTACCTCTGCGAATACCTCCGGGTGGAGGCCCCATTCTCCTGGATGGAAATTGTGTCTGCTGAGGAAGTCTGCTTCCCAGCTGTCCACTCCCGGAATAAAGACTGCTGACAGCGCCCGCGCATGCTTCTCTGCCCAGAGGAGGATTATTGTCAACTCTGACATTGCAACCCTGCTCATCGTTCTGCCCTGCCTGTTATGTAGTACACCGCTGTGACGTTGTCTGACTGAACGGATTGATTTCACAGAAGATGTGCCTCTTGTAGAAGGTCATTGTACACGGCCTTCAGATCCAGAATTTTTATTGGAAGGAGAGATACCTGAACTGACTGCTTTCCTTGGAAGTTTTCTTCCTGAGCAACTGCTTCCCAATCACTGAGACTTGCATCTGTGGTTAGATTAATCCAATTCTGAATTCCGAACCTGCGGTCCTCGAGTAGGTGAGAAGTTTGCAGCCACCAGAGGAGTGAAATTCTGGCTTTTGGCAACAGGCATAGCCACTGGTGCATATGAAGATGAGATCCTGACCATAAAGCCAGGAGATCCAGTGGGAAAGACCGTGCAAGGAATCTTCCATACTGTCGACTCTTAGTAGGCAACCATCTCCCCAGAAGGCGGATGCACTGATGAACCGATACCCGGGCTGGCATCAGGGCATCCAAGACCATTGATTGGATCACCAACGTTTTCTTCACCGGTAGAAACACCCTCTGCACTTCCATGTTGAGAATCATCCCCAGGAAGGAATGCCTCTTTATCAGCTTCAAATGCAAAATTGGAAGCTTCAGGATCCACCCGAGATCCCGGGACAGTTGATTTGAGAGAGCAACACTCCGTAACAACAGGAGGATGTTAAGGTCGCCCAGATATGGAATTATGTCCATTCCTGGTTTGTGGAGCGGGAGTATAAAGGCTGCCATGGCCCTGATGAACACCCCCGGTGTTGTGTAGAAGACAAGCTCAGTGTTTGGAACTGGAAATGACATAGTTGTAGTGCAACCCTAGATAGGCCTATAGATGCGGACAGATTGGAACGTGAAGGATACTAGGAATTCCTCAACATCTCGAGCAGAGGTCACCACTCCCAGACTCCATCCTGAATTGAACACCCACCAGTAGGGAAGCAATGACCCCATGTTTGAATAGTAACCCCTGTTACGTAAAGGAGGTAGAACTGGAATAATGACATTACTTTCCAAATGATATGACAGCTTCCAGCAGTAGTGAACTTTCTGCCTGAGAAGCTAGTAAGCCTGATTTGAATAATGTGTGCGGTGGGAATCCTAGAAATTCTAGTCTGCACCCCTGGGCTACCCAACTGTTTCCAGGGGTCTAGGCAGTATATCGCCCAGATGTGTTACTGAATCTCTTTAGTCTCACTCCCCAGGCAGTGAGGTCCACCGACAAACCGAAGGGTTTGAAAAAGGCTGAATTTTAAATCTGTCCCTGGGAACCTGGCGGCGCAGGAAGGAAGTGGAGGAATATGTGGTATCATGTTCGAAGGAATTGCAGTGTAGGTGTAGGATATAATTTCCTGGTCCTTGCAGCTGCAGAACGAAGACATACTGAAGACCACCCAGAAGATATATATTCTGCAGTACAGGACAAAGTCCCTTAAACATGGTAAAATGGATTACACATACACAGGAAAATGTCAACACAGTTTCCCCTCCCAGAATATCTGCAGAGAGTCACAGAGCACAAGAAGCCAGCCACAGCGTGCCCTTACAGGTTTTTATAAAGATAAAAACATCGCTGACTAGCGTAACCTTAACAGGGTAGCTAGTACATAATATCACTCCCCCCTTTTATAACACCTTTTACCTCAGTGTAGTTATGTGGAGGACAGCGTTCCCTGTCAGCGCGTGTCTGCAGGGAGAAAATGGCGCTGGTTAGTGCTGGATCAGCTCTGAGGAGAAGCTCCGCCCTCTGTAATGGCGCATCTTCCCTCCCTTAGAGATTATACTGGCCTGATGTAATTTCTGCAGCAAACAGTGGGTTAGACCTCGAAAGCTATGTTTGACCAGTGTAGGGTATCGCGCTGGCCCAGGATGCCCCTCACAGCGCCATACACAGTGTGCCACTGAGCCTTCCAGAGCGCAGCCTGTCAGAGCTGCGCTCCCACCCTTGTGCCGCCATTCCCGCCGGGGACCCGCTTACCGGGACTCCAGCGTCAGAATCACCACTCTTCTTTCTTCTGGCTCTGTTAGTGGGTAGCGGCATGCTGCGGGAGTGAGCGGTTGCCTCGGGCGTCTAACGATCATCACCCTCAGGAGCTCAGTGTCCTCTCAGCGGAGATAAGGGCCATTAACCTCAAGGGTTGGATCCTACTCCCCCTTAAGTCCCACGAAGCAGGGAGGCTGTTGCCAGCAGCCTTCCTGTAAAATAACAAACTCTACAAAACAATAAAACTAAGAAAACTCCTAGGATCTCCCCTAGCTGTGTCCGGCTCCTCCGGGCATATTTTCTAAACGGAGTCTGGTAGGAAGGGCATAGAGGGAGGAGCCAGCCCACACTGTTAAACTCTTAAAGTGTCAGTGGCTCCCAAAGGACCCGTCTATACCCCATGGTACTAAATGGAACCCCAGCATCCTCTAGGACGTAAGAGAAAAGAGAGATAAAGTGAGAACATGCTGCCAAAGGGCAATCCTACACCAGCAAATATGTAAGAAAAACAAAACAGTAAACAAAATTGTTATGACAACAAAGTGCTACATAACAAAACAAACGGAATCACTCAGATCCCAAGACAGGTAAACCCAGCCTCCAAAAACAAACATCACAACTGATAAACCGAAATGACATGTAAATTTCAAGTCCTATACAGCATACAATAGGTATCAATATGTAAATAATTACTGTAAGGAACAAACAAGAGTAGTACAATGATCATAAACTAGACTTTAGAGAATGTACGAAATACAGACCGGTGGGCCACCAGATCAGGAACATTTAATCCAAAATGTCATGTTGACATGTAAAGGCCCAGTATCAGGTAGACATCGGGGAGGTAGTTGACAGATAGGCCATTGGATCTGTCGGCTCCATGAAATATTTAAAATCCTTAAAGTCCAAACAAGTGAAGATACGTAGTCTCACAGGAAAAAGAAGAGCAAATTTGCGCTGTAGTTGAACTAATCGAGTGCAGACTGGTTACATCTCCTTACGTGCCTTAAACACTTTGGCTGAGTAGTCTTGAAATAAGAGGAGGCGGTTGTCTTGCCACTCCAATGATTTAAGTTTATGTGCAGCAGTCCAGATCAGTGATTTATGGGTGAAATTGAGACATCTAAATATGACAACCCTAAGATGCCTAGTATCTCTGAAAGTCCAAGTCGGTGGGCTCGTTCAACCGCAAAATCTCTCAACGTATCCTGGAGATCCAACATTTGGAGAAAATCCTTAGATAAGAATTTATATAGATCAGGTCCTTTAATGGATTCTGGGAGGCCCACGA
Source organism: Pseudophryne corroboree (assembly GCF_028390025.1). Lineage (NCBI taxonomy): Eukaryota > Metazoa > Chordata > Amphibia > Anura > Myobatrachidae > Pseudophryne > Pseudophryne corroboree. The sequence continues at coordinate 616,399,248 of NC_086444.1, read as the reverse complement.
TTCTCAAATTGTTCCAAATGGATCTATTTTCCAAATCATCTACTTTGTTAGAGAGGCGGAACGTATGTTTCCGCTCCTCCTCAAGTTGCTGTTGTATCTCATAAAGGGATTGGTCTTGTTCTTCTAATTTATGCTAATTTTCCACCAGTTGCAAGTCAGTGGAATCCAATTTGGATTTTATATCCTTGATGGCGGCAGCTTGTTTATCCAAGAGTGGCGTTACAGTAGCAGTTATGGCTCTAACCACATCATCGTAACTTAAAGACGTGCATACGTGAGATGATTGGAATGAAGCGGGACCTCCTTGTTCAGCGTCAGATGCATCTGATGCTTTAAGATTCTCCCTGTTTTTACCCTGTTTACCCCTCACGGGCCTCATCGGGGTGGCAGGTGTTACAAATTGTTCCATAGCAGAGTCCGTAAAAAGCAAACTAAAAGTCACAAGTGAAGCGGATATACAGGTTGAGTATCCCATATCCAGAATGCTTGGGACCAGAAGTATTTTGGATATCGCATTTTTCCGTATTTTGGAATAATTGCATGAGATATCATGGCGATGGGTACCTAGTCTAAGCACAGAATGCATTTATGTTTCATATACACCTTATACATACAGCCTGAAGGTAAGTTTAGCCAATTTTTTAAATAACTTTGTGCATTAAACAAAGTTTGTGTACATACACACAATATATTTATGTTTGATATACACCTTATACACACAGCCTGAAGGTCATATAATATAATATAATATGTTTTATAACTTTGTGTATTAAACAAAGTTTGTGCACATTGAGCCATCAGAAAACAAACATTTCACTATCTCAGTCTCACTTAAAAAACTCTGTATTTCGGAATAATCCGTATTTCGGAATAAATGTGGGCAGGTGGATGTAATGTGGATACAGCAGCACAGTGAGATAGATAAAGAGTCTGATAAGATGGCGCCCAGCAGCGCAGCATAGTACCTTTAGCAGGCTAATACAGAGGCAATTGTCTATGTTTCATATACTCTCCCAGTCCTGGGACACTGCTGGCACCCGCTCCTTGTGTCCCAGGAGAGACCAGCTCCTCCAGGAATGGACGGGTAAGGAGTGCAGGTGCAGCGGCGCCAAACTCCAGGCCGTGGTCTGGCGCTCCGAGCAGGCCTCGGTGCGTGCTTGCGCAGCGGCGGGCGGCGGGTGCTCCCTCCACTCCCCGTAGCAGATGAGCATCAGCTAGGGGGGCCGGCAGGTGTTGTGGTAGGCAGGACAGGCCAGGTGGGAGCGCACATAAGATTAGAAGTTAAAACGCTCTGTAACGCGGAGCTCCATGGAGATCCAGCTGCTCCTGTCAGCGTCTAAGCCACGCCCCCCTCGGTTTCTAGCATTCTTATGTAAAATATATCAGTGGTGACCCAATGTTCAATTGTGTTCTAAAGTCTGAACTGATGGTGGTAAATAATTTTAGTAAATCAGTAGATTGCAAAATCCCAAATCAACAATGCACATATTCTACACTATAGTGAGGATGGGGGTCCACATTACATTCTACATTGTAGTGGAGACACATTATATTCTATACCATAGGGAGGGACAGGGACGTTATATTCTATACTGTAGGGTAGAGGTGTGTGCAATCCCGTGTTTTAGTTTTGCATCTAATATATCATCATGTTTTGTCAAAACCACCCTCAAGTGTTTGGTTCTGATTTGCATATCAGTTCGGTTTAAAATTGATTAAAAATCGATAATCATTAAGAGAAAATTGATAAATAATCAATAAAAACAGCTAAAGTTATGTAATTTTTTTGCAAAACAAAAACTAAAATTCAGATAAAAAATCCAAGTTCCTAACTGCGGGAAGATTCTAACTGGGGCTTGGTTTGGATCGGATCTCGTCGGGGGATCAGGACCGAGTTTTAATTTGGTTTGGATCCACAAAATTCGAGTGGATTCGGATTTCTGGAGAACCGAACCACACACCTCTACTATAGGGAGGGGGTCATTACGTTCTATACTAATGGGATGGGGAGACACATTATATTCTATGCCAGAGTTTCTCAAACGCGGTCCTCAAGGAACCCCAATGGTTCAGTTTTTAGGTTTGTCCACAGGTGACTTAATTAGCACCTCAGTCAGTTTGATTTAAACATCTGTGCTGAGTCACAGATATATATAAAACCTGGACCGTTGGGAAGCCTTGAGGCTTCATTTGAGAACCTCTGTTCTATGCTAGAGGAAGGGGTTGGCACATTATATTATATAATATATATTATATTATATAATTATATATTATATATATAGAGAGAGAGAGAGAAAGAGAGAAGCTCATTAAATTTTATACTATGATGGGGGACTCCATTCTATACTATAGGGTTGGGAGCAGTTCATTACATTCTATACGGTAAAGAGGCTTAGTACATTCTATTATTTATATTACAGGGAGGGGGATGCACATTATATTATATACTATAGGGAGAGGGGAGGCACATTATATTCTATACTATAGGGAGGGGTGCTCATTGCATTCTATATTAGGGAGTGGGCAGGCTTATTAAATTATATACTATGGGGAGGCTCATACATGCTATACTATAGGGAGGGGGGAGTCACATATTCTATACTATAGGGAGGGGGAGGCTCATTACATTTCCTACTATGGGATGGGGGAGCCACATTATATTATATGCGATAGGGGGAGACATATTATATACTCTAAGCTCATTCAATTCTATACTAAAATGAGGGGGAGGCTCATTACATTTTATACTATGGTGAGGGGACGACACATTACATTGTATACTATGGTGAGGGGAAGACACGTTACATTTTATACTACTGTATGGTGGAGGCAAATTAGATTCTATACTATAGGGAGGTTCAGGGACATTATATTTCATCCTATAGGGAGGGGGAGGCTCATTACATTCTATGCTACGGGGGAGGGGGAGACACATTATATTCTATACTATAGGGAGGGGGGCTCATTACATTCTATACTATGGGGTCCAGGAGGCACATTATGTTCTATACTATGGAAAGGAGGGGGGTTCATTACATTGAATATAGGGGGAGGTACATTATATTCTATACTGTAAAGAGACTCATTACATTCTATACTACAGTATGGCAAGGGGAGAGGCACATTATATGCTATACTATAGGGAGGTAGAGGTACATTATATTGTATACTATGGGAAGGAGGGGGGCTTATTACATTGAATACTATAGTGGGAGGCACCTTATATTCTATACTATAGTATAGGGAGGGAGGATCAACATTATATTCTATACTATGGGGAGAGGGAGGCACATTATATTCTATACTATGGGGAGAAGGAGACACATTATGGGGGTCATTCCGAGTTGATCGCTAGCTGAATTTGTTCGCAGCGCAGCGATCAGGCTAAAAATCAACAGTTCTGAGCATGCATATGCGGCGCAATGCGCACGTGCGACGTACGGGCACAACGAACGATGTCGTTTTGCACAGGGTCTAGCGATGCATTTGAGTTGCACTGCTTGCCCAGAGTGATTGACTTGAAGTGGGCGTTTCTGGGTAGCAACTGACCGTTTTCAGGGAGTGTGCGGAACAATGCAGGCGTGCCAGGAAAAACGTAGGCGTGGCTGGGCAAACGCTGGGCGGGTTTGTAACGTCAAATCCGGAACTGAATAGTCTGAAGTGATTGCAAGCGCTGAGTAGGTTTTGAGCTACTCTGAAACTACACAAACATTTTTTGTAGCCGCTCTGCGATACAACCGTTTGCACTTCTGCTAAGCGAAAACACTCCCAGTGGGCGGCGGCATAGCGTGTGCACGGCTGCTAAAACTAGCTAGCGAGCGATCAACTCGGAATGACCCCCTATATTCTATATTATGGGGAGAGGATGACACATTATATTCTATACTAAGAGGAGGCTGATTACATTTTATACAGTGCGGATGGGCAGACATATATTTTTTACTATGGGGGTAGATTACATGCTGGACTCATTACATTCTATGTTATAGGGAGGGGGTAAGCTTATTGTTTTCTATACTATGGGGAGGGGGAGGCACATTATAGACTATGCAATGGGAAGGAGGGTTTGTGTGAGAGAAACACAGGCACCTTGGGGGTCATTCCGAGTTGTTCGCTCGCAAGCTGCTTTTAGAAGCTTTGCACACGCTAAGCCGCCGCCTACTGGGAGTGAATCTTAGCTTATCAAAATTGCGAACGAAAGATTAGCAGAATTGCGAATAGACACTTCTTAGCAGTTTCTGAGTAGCTCCAGACTTAATCGGTATCTGCGATCAGTTCAGTCAGTTTCGTTCCTGGTTTGACGTCACAAACACACCCAGCATTCGCCCAGACACTCCTCCGTTTCTCCAGCCACTCCCGCGTTTTTCCCAGAAACGGTAGCGTTTTTTCACACACACCCATAAAACGGCCAGTTTCCGCCCAGAAACACCCACTTCCTGTCAATCACATTACGATCACCAGAACGAAGAAAAAACCTCGTAATGCCGTGAGTAAAATACCTAACTGCATAGCAAATTTACTTGGCGCAGTCGCACTGCGGACATTGCGCATGCGCATTAGCGACTAATCGCTCCGTTGCGGAAAAAAAATAACGAGCGAACAACTCGGAATGACCCCCCTTGTGCTATATTGCTTTAGATGAAGAAATGCAGAAATAAACAATAGGATGTGTTTAAAATTATGGATCATTATAAGGGGTTGGGTATGGGTGACCGGTGCTGGGGATCTGCCGGTCATCATACCGACGCTGGGATCCCAAGGATTAGAATGCCGGCGGGGGGGAGCAGTGCAACAAAGCCCCTTGCAGGATCGGTGGCGAGCTGCACTTGCCACAGGTTCTATTCCCACTCTATGAGTGTCGTGGACACCCAGGAGTGGGAATATTTCCTGTTAGTCGGCATGCTGACTGTCAGGATTTTGAGGCAGCGGGATGTAGGCGTAGGTATTGTGACCGGCAGTGCGCCCTAATTAATTGTCTAAAAAAAAAAAGTGTCTGACCTCGTGTTAGTGCAGGACCCTGGTAATGGGGCTTTGTGAAGGTAGTATGTAGGGACCCTATAATGGAACGGGACCCCAAATGGGTGTGTAAGCTTCTAGGAATGTAAGGTGGTTACTTTAGGTATTACCTACTCCTACAGATCAGACTTATGTCTTTGCTATACGTCCCTCTACTGGCTACTATGTAGCCGTGATAGCCTAATGGCTAGCACAAAGTCGCAATGTGCGGTGAGGGGGAGTGGATGGGGTGGTACATGATAGTCAGAGGTGACTACTATCAGCCGTCTGTAAAAAGGATGGTGTGTGTGTGTGGCTGGTCCCTGACCTGATTATTCCCTATGCCCTCATTTAAAATACAGACAAACTATTTTATCCATGTGACACTATTGGTCTATGGGCCTAATTCAGGTTGGATCGCTATTGAGACAGAAATAGCTATTTTCTCAATCCTGCTTCTACTAAAAAACACATGTGAATAGCCGCCCAGAAAGGAAAGACAGTCACTGCTGCATTCACAGCAACACCCCTATATTTTACAGCACACAGCAGTGTGCTATTAATTGTTTACTGCACCCCTGAATTTTTACAACATGCAGGACCAGCAGCACCCCAATATTTTACAGCATACAGGAGCATTGTGCTTTTAATTTTTAACAACTGCACCTCTGAATTTTTACAACATACAGGGCCAGCATCACCCTATATTTTAAAGCATACAGGAGCAGTGTGCTTTTAATTTTTAACAACTGCACCCCTGAATTGTTACAACATACAGGGCCAGCAGCACCCCTATATTTTCCAGCATACAGGAGGACAATGCCCCTGCACCCTGTACAACACAGTGACAGCCAGGACAGCAACACCCATGTACAGCTGCAGCACATGAAACACCAGTGACAGCCAGGACAGCACCCCTAACACTGCACAGGTACACCACAGTGACTGCAGCAGCACTCCTACAGAGCACACACTAACCCCACCCGACGTCACGACCCACAGAGAGAGACAGAAGTCAAGGACACTCTTCAAGTCTGGAGTAAAAATGGCGGCGACGCGAGAATCCAACAACGGGATGATGACGTTTTGCCTCGTTCTGGTTTCCGAGTCTGGCGGAAAAGTCCCAAGCCGGACGCAGATCCGGACTCGAAGCTTGAAGTTTGGGGGGGGGGTTCAGCTCTCAGGGAACCAAGCCCACTCATCTCTACAAAAAATAGTATAGTCTCTTTACTTGGGCCCGGACTTGTTGGTGAGGGTTTTTGGGTTGTTGAAGAAGACATTTTACCATTTGAAGTGCTACTATGAGGGGCACATAACAGGTGTCCTCCTTTGGAATTGTTTCGGAACGGGAGTGGTCACACCTTGCTTTGTGTCCTGTATTTTGCCAGAACCCTAGCTGCAGCTGAGATTGGGACTGCTACAGGGACTGGACTTGCGGGGTAATTCAGACCTGATCGCTGCTGTGCGTTTTAGCACAGTGAGCGATCAGATCTGAACTGCGCATGCGTATGCACCGCAATGCGTTGGCGCATCGCACAAAAGCACTGGGCATCGGTGCCTAGCGATGGGATGGTGCAGAAAAAAAAAACGATTGCACGGTTGATCGCAAGGTGATTGATAGGAAGTGGCCCTTTGTGGGTAGCAACTGACTGTTTTACAGGAGTGTCCGGAAAAACGCAGGAGGGACACTCTTGCGTTTTTCTGGCGTTTTCAGGGAGGATGTCTGACGTTGGCTCTGGCCCCGATCAGCAGCAAACAATCGCAGCATGTAGGTCCCGGGCTGTGCAGAGACTGCACAAACTGATGTTTGTGCAGCTCTGCTACAAAAGCGATCGCACACCTGCACAGCACTTTACCCCTCCCCTGTAGGCGGAGACTATCTGATCGCAGGGCTTCAAAAAACGCACCATAGCGATCAGGTCTGAATTACCCCTTGGAGATTATCAGCCAGTCACTAAATAAATGTAACTTTTTAAAAAAAAATAAGTTCTGCATATATTATGTTCTCTTATGCCTGTTCTTGTGTCTTTGTCATTTACTCCAATGCATATGTGATACCTTAAGCACTTAAACTGGACTGATTCTTGGGTAAAATAGCTATAAATACTGACTACAATCAGAGGATATCTACAAGTATCCCACCAAACAACTACAAAGGAAAAATTAGATTGTGGAGGTATTCAGTATCAAACGAATCTCAGATGCATTCTCATTCTCCCCGGGACCAACATAATGCGCATGTACAGAACCTGCACTGCACCTTCATAGTCCGGGGAGATGAGATAACATCTTAGTTATGCGAACGCCTTTGCTGATTGATAGGCAGAGGCGTTCGTGGGGCGGTGCAGGAAACGCGGGGGTGGTTCGGCGCTGTTTTTTGGGGGGCAATCGCGTGACGTCATATACGCCCACTGCGAGTGAAAACATGGCCGTCATGTGCCTGTGTTCGCAGCCAGGCTGCAGAGGCAGGGGGTTCAGCGTTGCTTTGCGATTACATTGCTGGTGGCCATTTGCATGCTGGGCGTCCCCAAGCATGCAATTGCAGCCAGTTGCAGTTTTGGTAAAAACACAAAACTGCAACTGAAGCTGAAGGTATAGTATCTGCATCCTGCATCTGTAGATATAGTAATCACCACTAGAGGTCAAATTTATTACATTTTATTGCACAATATTTGAACCGGGAAGCTCGTAGATTACACAGGTTCTGTGACTGGTTAAAACCAGGTTAAATGTAGGATTGAAGTCAGCCAGCCACAGAACATGTGTAATTCATTATTGTCCTGGTATAAGGAATAGTATGTTAAGCCTACTTAAAAGTGCAAATACAATATCAATGTATCTCATAATCTCCAATCACTTTAGATGTAGGCAGCGGGATGTAGGCGTAGGTATTGTGACCGGCAGTGCGCCCTAATTAATTGTCTAAAAAAAAAAAAGTGTCTGACCTCGTGTTAGTGCAGGACCCTGGTAATGGGGCTTTGTGAAGGTAGTATGTAGGGACCCTATAATGGAACGGGACCCCAAATGGGTGTGTAAGCTTCTAGGAATGTAAGGTGGTTACTTTAGGTATTACCTACTCCTACAGATCAGACTTATGTCTTTGCTATACGTCCCTCTACTGGCTACTATGTAGCCGTGATAGCCTAATGGCTAGCACAAAGTCGCAATGTGCGGTGAGGGGGAGTGGATGGGGTGGTACATGATAGTCAGAGGTGACTACTATCAGCCGTCTGTAAAAAGGATGGTGTGTGTGTGTGGCTGGTCCCTGACCTGATTATTCCCTATGCCCTCATTTAAAATACAGACAAACTATTTTATCCATGTGACACTATTGGTCTATGGGCCTAATTCAGGTTGGATCGCTATTGAGACAGAAATAGCTATTTTCTCAATCCTGCTTCTACTAAAAAACACGTGAATACTATAGCCGCCCAGAAAGGAAAGACAGTCACTGCTGCATTCACAGCAACACCCCTATATTTTACAGCACACAGCAGTGTGCTATTAATTGTTTACTGCACCCCTGAATTTTTACAACATGCAGGACCAGCAGCACCCCAATATTTTACAGCATACAAGAGCATTGTGCTTTTAATTTTTAACAACTGCACCTCTGAATTTTTACAACATACAGGGCCAGCATCACCCTATATTTTAAAGCATACAGGAGCAGTGTGCTTTTAATTTTTAACAACTGCACCCCTGAATTGTTACAACATACAGGGCCAGCAGCACCCCTATATTTTACAGTATACAGGAGGACAGTGCCCCTGCACCCTGTACAACACAGTGACAGCCAGGACAGCAACACCCATGTACAGCTGCAGCACATGAAACACCAGTGACAGCCAGGACAGCACCCCTAACACTGCACAGGTACACCACAGTGACTGCAGCAGCACTCCTACAGAGCACACACTAACCCCACCCGACGTCACGACCCACAGAGAGAGACAGAAGTCAAGGACACTCTTCAAGTCTGGAGTAAAAATGGCGGCGACGCGAGAATCCAACAACGGGATGATGACGTTTTGCCTCGTTCTGGTTTCCGAGTCTGGCGGAAAAGTCCCAAGCCGGACGCAGATCCGGACTCGATGCTTGAAGTTCGGGGGGGTTCAGCTCTCAGGGAACCAAGCCCGCTCATCTCTACAAAAAATAGTATAGTCTCTTTACTTGGGCCCGGACTTGTTGGTGAGGGTTTTTGGGTTGTTGAAGAAGACATTTTACCATTTGAAGTGCTACTATGAGGGGCACATAACAGGTGTCCTCCTTTGGAATTGTTTCGGAACGGGAGTGGTCACACCTTGCTTTGTGTCCTGTATTTTGCCAGAACCCTAGCTGCAGCTGAGATTGGGACTGCTACAGGGACTGGACTTGCGGGGTAATTCAGACCTGATCGCTGCTGTGCGTTTTAGCACAGTGAGCGATCAGATCTGAACTGCGCATGCGTATGCACCGCAATGCGTTGGCGCATCGCACAAAAGCACTGGGCATCGGTGCCTAGCGATGGGATGGTGCAGAAAAAAAAAACGATTGCACGGGTGATCGCAAGGTGATTGATAGGAAGTGGCCCTTTGTGGGTAGCAACTGACTGTTTTACAGGAGTGTCCGGAAAAACGCAGGAGGGACACTCTTGCGTTTTTCCGGCGTTTTCAGGGAGGATGTCTGACGTTGGCTCTGGCCCCGATCAGCAGCAAACAATCGCAGCATGTAGGTCCCGGGCTGTGCAGAGACTGCACAAACTGATGTTTGTGCAGCTCTGCTACAAAAGCGATCGCACACCTGCACAGCACTTTACCCCTCCCCTGTAGGCGGAGACTATCTGATCGCAGGGCTTCAAAAAACGCACCATAGCGATCAGGTCTGAATTACCCCTTGGAGATTATCAGCCAGTCACTAAATAAATGTAACTTTTTAAAAAAAAATAAGTTCTGCATACAGTATATTATGTTCTCTTATGCCTGTTCTTGTGTCTTTGTCATTTACTCCAATGCATATGTGATACCTTAAGCACTTAAACTGGACTGATTCTTGGGTAAAATAGCTATAAATACTGACTACAATCAGAGGATATCTACAAGTATCCCACCAAACAACTACAAAGGAAAAATTAGATTGTGGAGGTATTCAGTATCAAACGAATCTCAGATGCATTCTCATTCTCCCCGGGACCAACATAATGCGCATGTACAGAACCTGCACTGCACTTTCATAGTCCGGGGAGATGAGATAACATCTTAGTTATGCGAACGCCTTTGCTGATTGACAGGCAGAGGCGTTCGTGGGGCGGTGCAGGAAACGCGGGGGTGGTTCGGCGCTGTTTTTTGGGGGGCAATCGCGTGACGTCATATACGCCCACTGCGAGTGAAAACATGGCCGTCCTGTGCCTGTGTTCGCAGCCAGGCTGCAGAGGCAGGGGGTTCAGCGTTGCTTTGCGATTACATTGCTGGTGGCCATTTGCATGCTGGGCGTCCCCAAGCATGCAATTGCAGCCAGTTGCAGTTTTGGTAAAAACACAAAACTGCAACTGAAGCTGAAGGTATAGTATCTGCATCCTGCATCTGTAGATATAGTAATCACCACTAGAGGTCAAATTTAATACATTTTATTGCACAATATTTGAACCGGGAAGCTCGTAGATTACACAGGTTCTGTGACTGGTTAAAACCAGGTTAAATGTAGGATTGAAGTCAGCCAGCCACAGAACATGTGTAATTCATTATTGTCCTGGTATAAGGAATAGTATGGTAAGCCTACTTAAAAGTGCAAATACAATATCAATGTATCTCATAATCTCCAATCACTTTAGATGTAGAAATGGTCACAGGTTCAGAAATAAAAGACTTGAAAGCTGATTTCTTTGTTCTGTTAATAAATGCAACTTTCTTCTTAAATGACTATGCTCCAAGTAGATGTTAATCAGTTATACGGTTTATAATAATGCTCGATAAAGCCACTGTAGTGGCAATAGAGAAAAATATCCACAGTCCTGAGTCCTCCTAGAGTTTGATTAATGTGATGGATAATTAGACGTTAATTGAAATACTAAACCCACAACCCATAACTAAAGCCACAACTACATGGCCCTACACACTTAAAGATTATAGGTCCAATCTGGCTAATTTTAAAGAAAATCTACCAATGTCTGGGAGCAAATGACAAGCAACCATTTGCTCCCAAAATCAAGAAAATGGACAAAAATGGTTGTTCAGATAAATTGATTTAATGAAACAAACTTAACCAATTTGTCTGAAAGTCCATTTTTGTCTGTTTTCCAATGTTTGAGAGCAAATAGCCAATTTTCATTTGCTTCCAGACATTGCCAGATTTTCTTTCCAATCAACCAGATTGGACAGATAATCTTTAAGTGTGTAAGGCCCTTTAAAGTATCCAAAGGTGAAGACTAAGTAATGGACCTGGTGGTTACAAAACTACAAAATGTGTGCAGAGATTGTGGTGCAAGGATCCATTATTGAGATTTCACCCTGCAGCCCTGCTCCCATCAATGCACAGTAATAGGCTGGTGTAAAGGGAACTCGCAGAGAGATATCCGAGCTCCCGGGGACATTCTAGCCTCTCTGTTCCCACCGTCATACCTTCCCAGTACACTGCGGGTGCAGCAATCAAAACACTTTGCACAGAGGCAAGGAGCGCTAGAATCTGGGGTTGATGCCACTAGTGGCTGAAGCCACAGACAGTGGAATCCTGCCAAAGTCCTTTCCATTTATTTTTCCCAAGCTTTCGATGTAACCAGCAGCAATAGCAACTCCATCAACATCTGAATCAGCTGTTGTAGAGCTATGAGCCCAAGATGTCATAAACCATATAATAGAATTAAAGGGTCTCATGGCACCCCAGCTGCTGTGGGGCTTCAAGCGAATAACAACTACCAATCAGCTGCTACAGCCATCTACTTGGTATGCTAGTAGCCTGTAATTCTCAGCAACTGTTGAGCTTTACTCTGAATGGCTGTACCTTTTGGCTGAGAATCAGGTAAGGAAAGCTCTGCCCAGCTCTTGGCCACCATTCACATGAAGTGTGCAGACACAGACATAAGACCTGATTCAGGCTGGATTGCAGAGTCTGCTAAAAAGCAGAAACCGCAATCATTTCTATCACATGCTGGGGGCCGCTCAGCATAGGGCAAGACCACCCAGCATGCTGCCCGCCGCCCAGCAGCTGTGATCACAATGTAATAGTAATCGCGCTGCAATTACATTGCGATCACAGCAACTGCGAATGCCCCCTGCCCAGGCCAGCTTTCATTTTTTCCATTGGAGTGGCTTAGTGTGACGTCAAACAGCCGACTCAAAAATGCTCACCCTGAAAGGCCACCCCCTTGATGCCAGCCGCTGTCACCCTTGGTGTGAACAAATGCACTGTGTGGCCACAGCGCATGCATAGTATACCGAAAATCTCTCAGTTGCAATTTACAGGTACATAGCTATCCGTGCTGAATAATCGCCAAAGTCAGCCAGCTAGTCCATAATATGAAAATGTGACCATCCAAGGTAGCATATAGGCGTGTGTGCTTGCATGCGTGCGCCGTGCGTGCTTCTAGTTCAGCCTGCCGTCTTTCTCTGTTGTATAAAAAGCAGATATTTCACATATACCACAGACCCATTTTTTCCCGAGAAGATTTTGGCCACTTGTTTTATTTTTTAGGAAGAGGTACTGCACGTTTATTCACATTCACCATGTTGCATAATGTATAGTAATTTGTTTTCAAATATATTCTATATAGGGTACACTTTAGAATAAAAATAATATGTAGCCTCAGGTTTAGAACATGGGACCCCCTGCACTAGCTAAACTGCCAGAGAACACTATCCACATGGACATCTATTGGGGATAGTAACCTGTGGCGAGTGAAGTGGAGCAAGCCACCGTGCCCGAAGTGTGGTTATTGAAGCGAGACTGCCAGGATATGCATAATAATGTTCTGAACAAGTTTAATGATGTTCTGAAGCAGTTATGCTAACTGTTCTGAACTTAAGCCAACAATATGTAGTACAAGAAAGAAATGTTTCTTGTTATATGTTAGAGAAAAATAAAGTATATATTTCTCGTTACTGTTTTCTATTTTTTTTAATTTATTTTTTAGAATATCATAGAGCAGCGTTTTTCAACCGCTGTGCCGCGGCACACTAGTGTGTCGCCAGCGGTTGTCAGGTGTGCCGCAGCCTGCCGCTCACGCAGCTCACCGGCCACCAGAGATGCCCTGCACAGTGCTCTGCCGCCCGCCGACAGTGCTCCACCGTCGCCCGCCAGTGATACATGGATCCTTCTCCTGCCGTCGTGCACGGGCAGCACAGTCAGCTCTCCTGCTGCCCAGTCCATGACCTATGGTGGCGTGCTGAAAGGTCACTTATGCTACGTCTCATTCCCGCCCGCGCTTGGTGCTGGTGTATGCTGCAGCGAGCGGACTGCCCTGCACTGCCGTGCTCATCATAATCCTACTACAGCTCAGATATACAGGACTTTGGGCTGACATTACAGTGTGGTCTGTGAGTACTATACTATTACAGGGGAGGAGGGGGCAGTGTGTGCCATTACTGTGGGGGCTGTGAGGGGGCAGCGTGTGTGCCATTACTGTGTGTGTGTGGCGGGGGGCAGTGTGGATTTATTGTGGGGGCCAGTGGGTTTGATAAATGTTGAGGCAATGTATTTGATATCTGTGGGGACATATGTTGTTTTTACCCCCCAAGGGTAACTGATAGCGTGCCTTGAGAATTTTAAAGTCTTGTTAGGCGTGCCGCAAGTCGAGAAAGGTTGAAAATCACTGTCATAGAGGCTAGAGATGTCCACTTGGTGCCCAACATAGTAGTGTCTGTAGTGCTATACTAAGATACAGTAATACTGCCATCTACTGTATAAAGCTCATATTGCATCAGCAGTCAGGTAAAAAAAAAAGCACTCTGTTGAATTATGACAAGCTGTGCCAGTTCTCCATGGAAATTGTAGGATGCATGTTTTAACTGGAGGACTATTCACTTAATGTGGGATCTGCATAAGCTGAATCTCAGGAATCATTTATTTGTGTATCAACTTAATTGAAGCTTATTAAACATAATTTTTGTATCAGTCTTTTAAGAATTTTCTTTTGTTAGTATTGCAACCATTTGTTTGCCCAGAGTAAAGATTACATTAATTGTCCTTCTATTACTCTCCAAAACGTGAGGTTGACTCAATTGTGTCTGTTTCCTTTCCTACCAACTGTCCAGAGCCAGGAATTAACATTTGTGGGGCTGCTTCAGAAGTGAATGCAGAAGTCTATTGGCGGTTGCCCATTTGCAACTTTATGCAAATGCCGCTGCAAAGTCCTTCCCTGGTGTACATCCTTGAGTCTGAATGTGCAAGGAATGAGACACTCACTGACTGCTGTGCTCTGTTACCCTGGGCATCTGATCAGTAAAATGACCTCAGATGCTGTCTCGGCAACTCAATTTACTGCTCAGATCTGATGAATGGGGTCACAGCAGGCGCACAGCATGAATGCAGGTAAGTGTAAGCAGGGCAGGGGGTTGACACTAGAGGGAGGACAGGCTGTCTAAAGAGCTCTTCCCCAGCTGGGGTAGACAGCAAGTCCTGTGTACAACATCTGACCCATGAAGGTTAAGATATATGTAATGTAAGAAACCAGTTTTTTAATTGCAATTTTTTTTTCTATAAATTCTTTGAAGAATATTGGAACTAATGAGTTTTTATCGCTTTGGTGATTTTGGTACGAGAGTTTATTCCAGAATAACCAGCAACAATATCTGAAAATAAAGTTCCCCCTGATCTCCATCCATAAAGAAAAACTTTGGAACCTAAAAGGACCATTTGAGAACGTTTGTGTGACTTTAATTGTGGACATTGAGCACCCCCCACACCCACCCCCTCTCACCATTTTTATATATATATATATATATATATATATATATATGCTGTACACAGTCACATAGACACCATATTTGTCTTTTTTTTATTTAATAGGGGGCACCAAACTCAATCTTGTCTCCAGACGACTGGGATGAATTTAAGCCCCTAGTATCCTCAACACTTTAAAGGTTATTATTTCCTTTAATAATCCTATACTTAATTAGGATCCCTTGTTAGAAAGCAAAGTATTAAACACAGATGAAAAAAGTACATGAAAAATGGAAAAGTGGTTTAAAAATAATCTTCCACCAGTCCTATTTATATTATTACCCTTGAAAATAAATCATTTTTCATACACACCACCTTGAGAAAATTATAATATATTTTATTTACAAAAATATGATGTTAATTGAATAATATAATTTGAATCTTTTCTATACCGCTCACACAAAAATCAAAAAATTACAAGTCTAAGGAGTGGGTTATCTTTCCCCTTCAGCTTATGCTAGAAGCAGTGTCAGACTGGGTGCATGCAGTGCGAGATTTAAAAATGTGCCCCCCCCCCCCCACCCCACACTCCCCCCATTCACATAAAAAAAAAATGCGCCCCCCCCATAGATATAAAGAGTGAAAGCATGCGCGCGCCGAAGGCCCCGCGCTCCCGGCAAGGGGGCGTGACCTCATTAAAATGGGCGTGGCTTTGTTAAGATGGGTGTGACCTCATCTGATCTCATCATCACGGCCACCACAGGATAAAAAATTTAAAAAAGTCCTCATTTTACACATTACAGCAGACATGCGACCCCATTTTACACAGCACGGCAGGCACGTGTCCCCATTTTACACATTACAGCAGACATGCGACCCCATTTTACACAGCACGGCAGGCAAGTGTCCCCATTTTACACAGCACGGCAGGCAAGTGTCCCCATTTTACACAGCACGGCAGGCAAGTGTCCCCATTTTACACATTGCGGCAGGCACGTGCCCCCATTTTACACATTGTGGCAGGAAAGTGTCTTCATTTTACACATTGCGGCAGGAAAGTGTCCCCATTTTACACATTGCAGCAGGCACGTGCCCCCATTTTACACATTGCGGCAGGAAAGTGTCCCCATTTTACACATTGCGGCAGGCACGTGCCCCCATTTTACACATTGCGGCAGGAAAGTGTCCCCATTTTACACATTGCGGCAGGAAAGTGTCCCCATTTTACACATTGCGGCAGGCACGTGCCCCCATTTTACACATTGCGGCAGGAAAGTGTCCCCATTTTACACAGTACAACAGGCAAGTGTCCCCATTTTACACATTGTGGCAAGCATGTGCCCCCATTTTACACATTGCGGCAGACACGTGCCCCCATTTTACACATTGTGGCAGGAAAGTGTCCCCATTTTACACAGTTCAACAGGCAAGTGTCCCCATTTTACACATTGTGGCAGGCATGTGCCCCCATTTTACACATTGGGGCAGGAAAGTGTCCCCATTTTACACATTGCGGCAGGCATGTGCTCCCATTTTACACATTACGGCAGACAAGTGTCTCCATTTTACACATTGCGGCAGGCACGTGCCCCCATTTTACACATTGGGGCAGGAAAGTGTCCCCATTTTACACATTGCGGCAGGCATGTGCTCCCATTTTACACATTACGGCAGACAAGTGTCTCCATTTTACACATGCCGGCAGACAGGTGTCCCTATTTTACACATTAAGGCAGGCAAGAGTCCCCATTTAACACATTCCGGCAGACTGCGTCCCCATTTAACACATTCCGGCAGACTGCGTCCCCATTTTACACATTCCGGCAGACAGGTGTCCCCATTATACACAGTACGGCAGGTGGTGGTGGGGGGGAGGGAGAGAGAGAGAGGGAGAGGGGCTGACTTACATTTCAAGCGGTTCTTCCCGCTCTTCAGCTGCCTCTCCTTCGTCTGCGCAGTGCTAGCCGGCTTGGCTCCCCCTTCTCCCTCTTCCCGAGTGCTTAGCTTGGGGGGCGGGGTTTCGCAGAATGACGCGATTGCGTTGTGACGTCACAACGCAAACGCGTCATTCCGCGAGACCTCGCCCCCCGAGCTGGGCACTCGGGAGGAGAGTTTCAAAGTCCTCAAAAAGTGCCGCGGCGGGCGCCCCGTGCGGTTGCACGGCTCACCCCCGCCGCAAGAAACGGCACTGGGTGCATGTAGGGCCCACCGGGGGGAAACAGTGGTAGGGGCCCATGTTTAGGGGTGTGGCCAGTCTCTAGAGGGGTGTGCCCAGCCGCCACATTGGTTTGCCTAACCATTTTGCAAGTGTTGGTCCCCTAGATAAATATATACAGTAAATACTGTAGTGCATGCATGATAATGTACTAGATTAGTAACAGTACAGTCTGAAACCTGATCCCTAGAGGAGGGGGTGGGCCCCCAGGCAGTAGTGCCCACCGGTGGTTTCCCCTGTATCCCTGTGGGCCAGTCCAACCCTGGCTAGAAGGGACATTAGTCCGGTGGGCCGGTCCGATCTTGTAGAGAGCCAGGAAGGTTGCGCACAATGCAGCTTCTGACTCTCTTGTTTGGCTGCCCCCCACCCGAAGTGTGTTTTTCTAGGAAAGATAGGGGCGTGCAGCGAGTCCATGCCCCACTGACTCACGGCACGCCCCTGTGAGCCATGTCCGTGCGCCGCCCCCTCCCCCTCCCCCCCGTGCCATTTGCGCGTTCACAATGCCAGGGCCGAAAGGTAGCCCCAGTCCATCCTGGCTTGATTTAAAGCAGCCAATATATCCTCATTTTGCTTTACTGTGGAATCCATTTTTATGGCTAGATGATTCTGTCATGTGGATACTGGACAGACACTGGATCCCTTAATGCAGTTAAGTCTATCTATCTATCTATCTATCTATCTATCTATCTATCTATCTATCTATCTATCTATCTATCTATCTATCTATCTATATATAATGGAAGTTAGTTTCAGAGCAGTGGAAGCAAATGCATATTATGTTTATGGAATTACAGCACCCCAAAGAACATATGAAATGTGTGCGGTTTTTCTCATTTTCTTCTGTTGATACTTTTATGTGGAACCAGCACCATTACTTTATCAGACAAAAAATGTGTTTTTCTTGTAATTCACTAGCATTGGTGCAAAATGGATCTGGAAGCTAGTGATTTGGCAGGCACCAAGAGATTCCTGGATAAGGATATCTCAAAAATTCTTTTTGCTAATACAGACTCTATAAATTTTGACACTGATAGTCCTGTGGAAGTTTTTCCGATTTGTTAAAGATGCAAAAACGCCTTGTAGAGTTTAATTTACACGGATTTACTTTGTCCCAATATCACAAAGAGAAACTAATTCCAAGGGGCTTTAGGATTAAGAATCAGCCCACGATAGGAAGAAACAACAAGGACTTCTGTAAACAATGGTGCCACATCCTTAACCAGTGTAGTTTCGATTTGATGGTGCTTGTCATCCAGCAGGTTAACACTGAGATTCTCACACTTGAAAAAGAGATTAATACCTGTGAGGCTACAGGTTTAGACTTATTGAAATCTGATACTTCAGTGGAATGGCTTACAAAATTAGAAACAAGTATTAATTCCTTTAAATCAGATCTACTGTCTTTAAAAAAAAACAAATACAAAAAAGTGAGAGATGATTACAAGGAGTTAAGAGTCTAGCCCTGGGTTTTTTCCAAGGTGGTACACGACAAGGGCGACCCAGGCAAATGGGTAGGAGACGCTTTGAAAGATCTTATACTGATATAGACTCTCATACATCAGATTCAGATCAATCTATTGCTCAGGGCAGCTCTTTTTTGCGGGATATAGGTAGAGATGAGCGGGTTCGGTTTCTCTGAATCCGAACCCGCACGAACTTCATGTTTTTTTTCACGGGTCCGAGCGACTCGGATCTTCCCGCCTTGCTCGGTTAACCCAAGCGCGCCCGAACGTCACCATGACGCTGTCGGATTCTCGCGAGGCTCGGATTCTATCGCGAGGCTCGGATTCTATATAAGGAGCCGCGCGTCGCCGCCATTTTCACACGTGCATTGAGATTGATAGGGAGAGGACGTGGCTGGCGTCCTCTCCATTTAGATTAGAAGAGAGAGAGAGAGAGAGATTGACCTGATTTACTGGAGATTAGGAGTACTGTAGAACTGTGTAGAGAGTGCAGAGTTTACTAGTGACTGACCACAGTGACCACCAGACAGTGCAGTTTTATTTAATATATCCGTTCTCTGCCTGAAAAAAACGATACACAGTGACTCAGTCACATACCATATCTGTGTGCACTGCTCAGCCCAGTGTGCTGCATCATCTATGTATATATCTGACTGTGCTCAGCTCACACATCTTATAATTGTGGGGGAGACTGGGGAGCATTGCAGTGCCAGTTATAGGTTATAGCAGGAGCCAGGAGTACATATTATTATTAAAATTAAACAGTGCACACTTTTGCTGCAGGAGTGCCACTGCCAGTGTGACTGACCAGTGACCTGACCACACTGACCACCAGTATAGTTAGTAGTATAGTATACTATATTGTGATTGCCTGAAAAAGTTAAACACTCGTATCTGACTGTGCTCAGCTCACACATCTTATAATTGTGGGGGAGACTGGGGAGCACTGCAGTGCCAGTTATAGGTTATAGCAGGAGCCAGGAGTACATATTATTATTAAAATTAAACAGTGCACACTTTTGCTGCAGGAGTGCCACTGCCAGTGTGACTGACCAGTGACCTGACCACACTGACCACCAGTATAGTTAGTAGTATAGTATACTATATTGTGATTGCCTGAAAAAGTTAAACACTCGTCGTGTGACTTCACTTGTGTGGTGTTTTTTTTTTTATTCTATAAAAAACTCATTCTGCTGACAGACAGTGTCCAGCAGGTCCGTCATTATATAATATATACCTGTCCGGCTGCAGTAGTGATATATATATATTTTTTATATCATTATTTATCATCCAGTCGCAGCAGACACAGTACGGTAGTTCACGGCTGTAGCTACCTCTGTGTCGGCACTCGGCAGTCCGTCCATAATTGTATACCACCTACCCGTGGTTTTTTTTTCTTTCTTCTTTATACATACATACTACTACTACTACATCTCTTTATCAACCAGTCTATATTAGCAGCAGACAACGTACAGTACGGTAGTCCACGGCTGTAGCTACCTCTGTGTCGGCACTGGGCAGTCCGTCCATAATTGTATACCACCTACCCGTGGTTTTTTTTTCTTTCTTCTTTATACATACATACTACTACTACTACATCTCTTTATCAACCAGTCTATATTAGCAGCAGACACAGTACAGTACGGTAGTCCACGGCTGTAGCTACCTCTGTGTCGGCACTGGGCAGTCCGTCCATAATTGTATACCACCTACCCGTGGTTTTTTTTTCTTTCTTCTTTATACATACATACTACTACTACATCTCTTTATCAACCAGTCTATATTAGCAGCAGACACAGTACAGTACGGTAGTCCACGGCTGTAGTTACCTCTGTGTCGGCACTGGGCAGTCCGTCCATAATTGTATACCACCTACCCGTGTTTTTTTTTTCTTTCTTCTTTATACATACATACTACTACTACTACATCTCTTTATCAACCAGTCTATATTAGCAGCAGACACAGTACAGTACGGTAGTCCACGGCTGTAGCTACCTCTGTGTCGGCACTGGGCAGTCCGTCCATAATTGTATACCACCTACCCGTGGTTTTTTTTTCTTTCTTCTTTATACATACATACTACTACTACTACATCTCTTTATCAACCAGTCTATATTAGCAGCAGACACAGTACAGTACGGTAGTCCACGGCTGTAGCTACCTCTGTGTCGGCACTGGGCAGTCCGTCCATAATTGTATACCACCTACCCGTGGTTTTTTTTTCTTTCTTCTTTATACATACATACTACTACTACATCTCTTTATCAACCAGTCTATATTAGCAGCAGACACAGTACAGTACGGTAGTCCACGGCTGTAGCTACCTCTGTGTCGGCACTGGGCAGTCCGTCCATAATTGTATACCACCTACCCGTGGTTTTTTTTTCTTTCTTCTTTATACATACATACTACTACTACTACTACATCTCTTTATCAACCAGTCTATATTAGCAGTAGACACAGTACAGTACGGTAGTCCACGGCTGTAGCTACCTCTGTGTCGGCACTGGGCAGTCCGTCCATAATTGTATACCACCTACCCGTGGTTTTTTTTTCTTTCTTCTTTATACATACATACTACTACTACTACATCTCTTTATCAACCAGTCTATATTAGCAGCAGACACAGTACAGTACGGTAGTCCACGGCTGTAACTACCTCTGTGTCGGCACTGGGCAGTCCGTCCATAATTGTATACCACCTACCCGTGGTTTTTTTTTCTTTCTTCTTTATACATACATACTACTACTACTACATCTCTTTATCAACCAGTCTATATTAGCAGCAGACACAGTACAGTACGGTAGTCCACGGCTGTAGCTACCTCTGTGTCGGCACTGGGCAGTCCGTCCATAATTGTATACCACCTACCCGTGGTTTTTTTTTCTTTCTTCTTTATACATACATACTACTACTACTACATCTCTTTATCAACCAGTCTATATTAGCAGCAGACACAGTACAGTACGGTAGTCCACGGCTGTAGCTACCTCTGTGTCGGCACTGGGCAGTCCGTCCATAATTGTATACCACCTACCCGTGGTTTTTTTTTCTTTCTTCTTTATACATACATACTACTACTACTACATCTCTTTATCAACCAGTCTATATTAGCAGCAGACACAGTACAGTACGGTAGTCCACGGCTGTAGCTACCTCTGTGTCGGCACTGGGCAGTCCGTCCATAATTGTATACCACCTACCCGTGGTTTTTTTTTCTTTCTTCTTTATACATACATACTACTACTACTACTACATCTCTTTATCAACCAGTCTATATTAGCAGCAGACACAGTACAGTACGGTAGTCCACGGCTGTAGCTACCTCTGTGTCGGCACTGGGCAGTCCGTCCATAATTGTATACCACCTACCCGTGGTTTTTTTTTTCTTTCTTCTTTATACATACATACTACTACTACATCTCTTTATCAACCAGTCTATATTAGCAGCAGACACAGTACAGTACGGTAGTCCACGGCTGTAGCTACCTCTGTGTCGGCACTCAGCAGTCCATCCATAATTGTATACTAGTATCCATCCATCTCCATTGTTTACCTGAGGTGCCTTTTAGTTGTGCCTATTAAAATATGGAGAACAAAAATGTTGAGGTTCCAAAATTAGGGAAAGATCAAGATCCACTTCCACCTCGTGCTGAAGCTGCTGCCACTAGTCATGGCCGAGACGATGAAATGCCAGCAACGTCGTCTGCCAAGGCCGATGCCCAATGTCATAGTACAGAGCATGTCAAATCCAAAACACCAAATATCAGTAAAAAAAGGACTCCAAAACCTAAAATAAAATTGTCGGAGGAGAAGCGTAAACTTGCCAATATGCCATTTACCACACGGAGTGGCAAGGAACGGCTGAGGCCCTGGCCTATGTTCATGGCTAGTGGTTCAGCTTCACATGAGGATGGAGGCACTCAGCCTCTCGCTAGAAAAATGAAAAGACTCAAGCTGGCAAAAGCAGTAGCACCGCAAAGAACTGTGCGTTCTTCGAAATCCCAAATCCACAAGGAGAGTCCAATTGTGTCGGTTGCGATGCCTGACCTTCCCAACACTGGACGTGAAGAGCATGCGCCTTCCACCATTTGCACGCCCCCTGCAAGTGCTGGAAGGAGCACCCGCAGTCCAGTTCCTGATAGTCAGATTGAAGATGTCAGTGTTGAAGTACACCAGGATGAGGAGGATATGGGTGTTGCTGGCGCTGGGGAGGAAATTGACCAGGAGGATTCTGATGGTGAGGTGGTTTGTTTAAGTCAGGCACCCGGGGAGACACCTGTTGTCCGTGGGAGGAATAGGGCCGTTGACATGCCTGGTGAAAATACCAAAAAAATCAGCTCTTCGGTGTGGAAGTATTTCACCAGAAATGCGGACAACAGGTGTCAAGCCGTGTGTTCCCTTTGTCAAGCTGTAATAAGTAGGGGTAAGGACGTTAACCACCTCGGAACATCCTCCCTTATACGTCACCTGCAGCGCATTCATAATAAGTCAGTGACAAGTTCAAAAACTTGGGCTGACAGCGGAAGCAGTCCACTGACCAGTAAATCCCTTCCTCTTGTAACCAAGCTCACGCAAACCACCCCACCAACTCCCTCAGTGTCAATTTCCTCCTTCCCCAGGAATGCCAATAGTCCTGCAGGCCATGTCACTGGCAATTCTGACGAGTCCTCTCCTGCCTGGGATTCCTCCGATGCATCCTTGCGTGTAACGCCTACTGCTGCTGGTGCTGCTGTTGTTGCTGCTGGGAGTCGATGGTCATCCCAGAGGGGAAGTCGTAAGCCCACTTGTACTACTTCCAGTAAGCAATTGACTGTCCAACAGTCCTTTGCGAGGAAGATGAAATATCACAGCAGTCATCCTGTTGCAAAGCGGATAACTGAGTCCTTGACAACTATGTTGGTGTTAGACGTGCGTCCGGTATCCGCCGTTAGTTCACAGGGAACTAGACAATTTATTGAGGCAGTGTGCCCCCGTTACCAAATACCATCTAGGTTCCACTTCTGTAGGCAGGCGATACCGAGAATGTACACGGACGTCAGAAAAAGACTCACCAGTGTCCTAAAAAATGCAGTTGTACCCAATGTCCACTTAACCACGGACATGTGGACAAGTTGAGCAGGGCAGGGTCAGGACTATATGACTGTGACAGCCCACTGGGTAGATGTATGGACTCCCGCCGCAAGAACAGCAGCGGCGGCACCAGTAGCAGCATCTCGCAAACGCCAACTCTTTCCTAGGCAGGCTACGCTTTGTATCACCGCTTTCCAGAATACGCACACAGCTGAAAACCTCTTACGGCAACTGAGGAAGATCATCGCAGAATGGCTTACCCCAATTGGACTCTCCTGTGGATTTGTGGCATCGGACAACGCCAGCAATATTGTGTGTGCATTAAATATGGGCAAATTCCAGCACGTCCCATGTTTTGCACATACCTTGAATTTGGTGGTGCAGAATTTTTAAAAAAACGACAGGGGCGTGCAAGAGATGCTGTCGGTGGCCAGAAGAATTGCGGGACACTTTCGGCGTACAGGCACCACGTACAGAAGACTGGAGCACCACCAAAAACTACTGAACCTGCCCTGCCATCATCTGAAGCAAGAAGTGGTAACGAGGTGGAATTCAACCCTCTATATGCTTCAGAGGTTGGAGGAGCAGCAAAAGGCCATTCAAGCCTATACAATTGAGCACGATATAGGAGGTGGAATGCACCTGTCTCAAGTGCAGTGGAGAATGATTTCAACGTTGTGCAAGGTTCTGATGCCCTTTGAACTTGCCACACGTGAAGTCAGTTCAGACACTGCCAGCCTGAGTCAGGTCATTCCCCTCATCAGGCTTTTGCAGAAGAAGCTGGAGACATTGAAGGAGGAGCTAACACGGAGCGATTCCGCTAGGCATGTGGGACTTGTGGATGGAGCCCTTAATTCGCTTAACAAGGATTCACGGGTGGTCAATCTGTTGAAATCAGAGCACTACATTTTGGCCACCGTGCTCGATCCTAGATTTAAAACCTACCTTGGATCTCTCTTTCCGGCAGACACAAGTCTGCTGGGGTTGAAAGACCTGCTGGTGAGAAAATTGTCAAGTCAAGCGGAACGCGACCTGTCAACATCTCCTCCTTCACATTCTCCCGCAACTGGGGGTGCGAGGAAAAGGCTCAGAATTCCGAGCCCACCCGCTGGCGGTGATGCAGGGCAGTCTGGAGCGACTGCTGATGCTGACATCTGGTCCGGACTGAAGGACCTGACAACGATTACGGACATGTCATCTACTGTCACTGCATATGATTCTCTCAACATTGAAAGAATGGTGGAGGATTATATGAGTGACCGCATCCAAGTAGGCACGTCACACAGTCCGTACTTATACTGGCAGGAAAAAGAGGCAATTTGGAGGCCCTTGCACAAACTGGCTTTATTCTACCTAAGTTGCCCTCCCACAAGTGTGTACTCCGAAAGAGTGTTTAGTGCCGCCGCTCACCTTGTCAGCAATCGGCGTACGAGGTTACATCCAGAAAATGTGGAGAAGATGATGTTCATTAAAATGAATTATAATCAATTCCTCCGCGGAGACATTGACCAGCAGCAATTGCCTCCACAAAGTACACAGGGAGCTGAGATGGTGGATTCCAGTGGGGACGAATTGATAATCTGTGAGGAGGGGGATGTACACGGTGATATATCGGAGGATGATGATGAGGTGGACATCTTGCCTCTGTAGAGCCAGTTTGTGCAAGGAGAGATTAATTGCTTCTTTTTTGGGGGGGGTCCAAACCAACCCGTCATATCAGTCACAGTCGTGTGGCAGACCCTGTCACTGAAATGATGGGTTGGTTAAAGTGTGCATGTCCTGTTTTGTTTATACAACATAAGGGTGGGTGGGAGGGCCCAAGGACAATTCCATCTTGCACCTCTTTTTTCTTTTATTTTTCTTTGCGTCATGTGCTGTTTGGGGAGGGTTTTTTGGAAGGGACATCCTGCGTGACACTGCAGTGCCACTCCTAAATGGGCCCGGTGTTTGTGTCGGCCACTACGGTTGCTAATCTTACTCACACAGCTACCTCATTGCGCCTCTTTTTTTCTTTGCGTCATGTGCTGTTTGGGGAGGGTTTTTTGGAAGGGACATCCTGCGTGACACTGCAGTGCCACTCCTAAATGGGCCCGGTGTTTGTGTCGGCCACTAGGGTCGCTTATCTTACTCACACAGTCAGCTACCTCATTGCGCCTCTTTTTTTCTTTGCGTCATGTGCTGTTTGGGGAGTGTTTTTTGGAAGGGCCATCCTGCGTGACACTGCAGTGCCACTCCTAGATGGGCCCGGTGTTTGTGTCGGCCACTAGGGTCGCTAATCTTACTCACACAGCTACCTCATTGCGCCTCTTTTTTTCTTTGCGTCATGTGCTGTTTGGGGAGGGTTTTTTGGAAGGGACATCCTGCGTGACACTGCAGTGCCACTCCTAAATGGGCCCGGTGTTTGTGTCGGCCACTAGGGTCGCTAATCTTACTCACACAGCTACCTCATTGCGCCTCTTTTTTCTTTGCGTCATGTGCTGTTTGGGGAGGGTTTTTTGGAAGGGACATCCTGCGTGACACTGCAGTGCCACTCCTAAATGGGCCCGGTGTTTGTGTCGGCCACTAGGGTCGCTTATCTTACTCACACAGTCAGCTACCTCATTGCGCCTCTTTTTTTCTTTGCGTCATGTGCTGTTTGGGGAGTGTTTTTTGGAAGGGACATCCTGCGTGACACTGCAGTGCCACTCCTAAATGGGCCCGGTGTTTGTGTCGGCCACTAGGGTCGCTAATCTTACTCACACAGCTACCTCATTGCGCCTCTTTTTTTCTTTGCGTCATGTGCTGTTTGGGGAGGGTTTTTTGGAAGGGACATTCTGCGTGACACTGCAGTGCCACTCCTAGATGGGCCAGGTGTTTGTGTCGGCCACTAGGGTCGCTTAGCTTAGTCATCCAGCGACCTCGGTGCAAATTTTAGGACTAAAAATAATATTGTGAGGTGTGAGGTATTCAGAATAGACTGAAAATGAGTGGAAATTATGGTTTTTGAGGTTAATAATAATATGGGATCAAAATGACCCCCAAATTCTATGATTTAAGCTGTTTTTTAGGGTTTTTTGAAAAAAACACCCGAATCCAAAACACACCCGAATCCGACAAAAAAAATTCGGTGAGGTTTTGCCAAAACGCGGTCGAACCCAAAACACGGCCGCGGAACCGAACCCAAAACCAAAACACAAAACCCGAAAAATTTCAGGCGCTCATCTCTAGATATAGGTTCAATCTGCACCCGAAACAAAAAAGAACAAGGCGCTGCAGGAGGAGGAAACTTAAAACCAGGAACCTCCCGGGAACTGGCCAACAGGGGCTGGAGGAAATAAAAGTGTACAATTTATCTGACTATGTCCTCACTGAAGCTGAGAATCATGTGCTGGCTAAAGGCCTATCATTTGTACAAACATACAGACAAAGCGCTTTTGACTGGGAAGTGGAACTTTTCAAGTTCCATAGACAGCTTAAACGTAAGGATTTTTTTGGTAAACAAACATGCAATAAAAATGTGATATCACCTTTTCCCAGCAAAAGCACTTTCGATCCACCTTCAAATAATTCTTCGATTAACACTTTCATGAGGCTAGTCAGACGCGACATTGTTCCATTTATGAAAAAGCAAAAAAGGTCTTATTCCAACTTATCGACCATAGAACAAATGCCGCTATCACTGTACGTGCAGCCGATGAAGGTGGATGGGTTGTGGTCTTAAATACACAGGATTATACCGCTGAGGTTAAAAGACAGTTGGCTGATCACTCCTGTTATAAAATACTACAATATGACCCCACTTTTGGGTACAAGAAAGAGATGCTGCCATTTCCTTGGGTTTCAATAACGGATGGATAGATGAACCTACTGTTAAGTTTCTTACGCAGGAAAATTCGGTTATCCTGTTGTTTTATATATTGCCCAAAGTGCATAAGACACTTGTAAATCCACCTGGGAGACCGATTATCTCCAGTAGGGGATCGTTATGTCAGAGTCCCTCTCAATATGTTGACTTCTTCCTTCAGTCAATGGTGTCAGAGACACTGACAGTCTTAAAGGACACGACTGACTTTTTGAAGAGGCTCAATAATTTTGGTTTGCCGCCTCATGACTGTATTCTTGTTACTTTTGATATAACGAGCCTATACACTAACATAGAACATGTTGCAGGTATTGAATCTATTCGGAGAGGTATCATTGCTAACCCTGCTTATAAGGTCCTCCTTGGGAATTTTTATTGTTGCTGATTGATATGATTTTATGCAAACATTATTTTTTGTTTGAAAACACATTTTTTCTTCAACTACAGGGTATTGCGATGGGGTCAAACATGGCCCCATCATACACCAATTTATTTATGTTTGAATATGAAAAAGTTAACATCCTCGGCTACATTAATTTTTCATGATTTATTTATTTTTATGCACGTTTAATTGATGATATTTTTATGGTTTGGATGGGAGATAGTACCTACTTGGATAATTTTATGTGCTCATTGAATTAGATTGACCATCATATTGACCTATACTAGCATTCTTCAAAATTTAAACTTTTTAGATGTCTCCATTTTGATTAAAAATAATCGCTTTGAGACCTCAATCTTCAAAAAGCCCACAGATTTGAATACAGTGCTTATGGTGGATAGTTTCCACCCTAATCCCCTTAGAAAAGGACTTCCTTTTTTGAAATTAGTACGAGTGGCACAAATTACTTCTGATATGTCCGCTTTACCTGAGGTGCTTCATAAAATGGGTGAAGCCTTTATACAACGGGGCTATAATAGAGCTAAAATATACGATGCAATACAGAGGTGCTTAACATTAGATTGAGAACTGCTCCTTAGTGGAACTACAAATAAAGCACCGCTAGAACATATGGTGTTTGCCAGCACTTTTTCAATTTCTTCCAAATGGTTGAGGAACTCTATCCATAAACATTGGCCTATTTTGCAAACCGATCGGTCATTGGGGATGCATGTGCTAATAAACCTTTGTTTGCCTATAAGAGGAGTTGTAACCTGAAGGACATGATTACATCATCTGATATAAATCCAGTAGCATCCAAAGCGAATTGGCTTTCATTGAAACATGGAGCCTATGGATGCAGTGGCTTTGTGAACTGCCAACATATGCTGATTGGTGACTCTTTTCAGCACCCAAAATCTGGCTTTAAACATGTCCTCAGGCACCACATGACATGTGACAGTAAATACGAGGTGTGTCTTATTCTCTGTCCATGTCAACTGATATATATTGGCAAAACGATTAGAAGATTGAAGTAAAGTATAGCTATGCACTGCTTTTCTATAAAAAAAAAAAGCTTTTCAGAAGCTTGAGCGAAGCACACCACCAGTGGCCAGACACTTTGTGATGGCGGGCCATATGTTAAGAGACTTCAAATTCATGCCTTTATACCAAATAAAACCTTGGAAAAGGGACGGTGATCGGCACAAGAAATTACGCGTCATTCCGCAAAACTCCGCCCCCCGAGCAGGAGCGCTCGGGGAGAGGGAGGAGAGGAGAGGAGATTAGCCTGGAAGGAGGAGGCGGCCGACGCGAGGGACGTGAGGCGGCGGGACCCGAAGAGCGGGAAGATGTAAGTATTATCTCTATCTTTCTCTCTCTCCCCCTTCCTTCCCCCCCCCACTTGACACCTGCCTGCCACACTGTGTAAAATGGGGATACCTGCCTGCCGCACTGTGTAAAATGGAGATACCTGCCTGCCGCAGTGTGTAAAATGGGGATACCTGCCTGCCGCAGTGTGTAAAATGGGGATACCTGCCTGCCGCACTGTGTAAAATGGGGATACCTGCCTGCCGCACTGTGTAAAATGGGGATACCTGCCTGCCGCACTGTGTAAAATGGGGATATCTGCCTGCCGTACTGTGTAAAATGGGGGCACCTGTCTGCGTACTGTGTAAAATGGGGATATCTGCCTGCCGCACTGTGTAAAATGGGGACACCAGCCTGCCGTACTGTGTAAAATGGGGGCACGTGCCTGCCGCACTGTGTAAAATGGGGATACCTGCCTGCCGCACTTTGTAAAATGGGGGCACCTGCCTGCGTACTGTGTAAAATGGGGATATCTGCCTGCCGTACTGTGTAAAATGGGGATACCTGCCTGCCGCACTGTGTAAAATGGGGATATCTGCCTGCCGTACTGTGTAAAATGGGGGCACCTGTCTGCGTACTGTGTAAAATGGGGATATCTGCCTGCCGTACTGTGTAAAATGGGGATACCTGCCTGCCGCACTGTGTAAAATGGGGATACCTGCCTGCCGCACTGTGTAAAATGGGGATACCTGCCTGTCGCACTTTGTAAAATGGGGGCACCTGCCTGCGTACTGTGTAAAATGGGGATACCTGCCTGCCGTACTGTGTAAAATGGGGATACCTGCCTGCCGCACTGTGTAAAATGGGGGCACCTGCCTGCGTACTGTGTAAAATGGGGATATCTGCCTGCCGCACTGTGTAAAATGGGGACACCTGCCTGCCGCGCTGTGTAAAATGGGGACACTTGCCTGCTGTAATGTGTAAAATGGGGACTTTTTTATTTTTTCCACCCTGTGGTGGGCGTGATGATATCAGACGAGGCCATGCCCACTTTAATGAGACCACACCCATTTTAATCAGGCCACACACCCTTGTCGGGAGCGCGCGCGCCTC
Source organism: Pseudophryne corroboree (assembly GCF_028390025.1). Lineage (NCBI taxonomy): Eukaryota > Metazoa > Chordata > Amphibia > Anura > Myobatrachidae > Pseudophryne > Pseudophryne corroboree. The sequence continues at coordinate 616,369,005 of NC_086444.1, read as the reverse complement.
CGGCGCGTGCATGCTTTTTCTTTTTATAGCTATATGGGGGGAGGGGCGCATTTTGAAATCTCGCACTGGGAGCCAAATTGTCTAGAAACGGCCCTGCAGATAGGCCTCCACATCATCAGCCTCTGTCATTTTCTGCAGGAAGTGACTGGCCTGTATAGAACTAGAGCTGAACTGAGCACTAGCGGCGACATCTCCAATCCAGGCTGCAAGGCTCTGCACCACTTCTGCTAAGGTCTCTCTATCCTGATGCTGTTGCCTGTAAAGTTCGTCAAGAGCCACCTGCTGCTGTCTGTTGGCCTCCTGCTAAGCTGCTGTAGCTTGTAGCAAGGCTTTAAGCAGTTCCTCCATGTCAACAGATTTTTCGGGCGGCTTTGTAGCTGCTTTCACCCAGGACATATATCAAATCCTCAGGGGTGAGTCTCAGCAACTTCACACTGGGCTGTATCTGCATAAACCATAGTTTTCCGCAGGCCTCATAAAGCTGCTGCTTTCACTTATGCGCAGAACGGAATGTTTGCATTCTCCACCAAGTTGTAACACTGTAGGGGAACAAGGTGCCGTCTCCTGGGGTAGATGGCAGCAAGCAGCAGCTGAGAAATCATACAAGTCCAGCTTGTGGTGCAACTGGCCGCAACAAGTTTTATTAAGCAGAAAATAAAACAAACATCAAAAGAAAATACCTTGCCTGTCCGGCACTAACTAAACACAAGACGTTCCTAACTGTCTCTAAACAAAAACACAGAGTTCTCCAGTAAATACTGTATGGCTCACTTGTATAAGGAAGCATGTTTCTCCCACAGAAGTTCTGCAGTTTCCCCAGGCAGTCTGCACACACTGATCAGGCTAGCAACCTTATAACACTCTTGCACAGCTGAAAGCCCTGATTAGCCCTCTGTGAGGCCAAAGACCCGAACTGGGCCCACTGTCTGGAACTTGGCCTCTCTATCTCTCAGGGCCCTTATCCAGCTTTTCCAACAGACTGAAAAAGGTTCTAACAAAACAAAACATTTTCCTAGAAGTTTTCCTTTTTCTAAAACATGTAAGACAAGAACCTGGGACAAACATACCTGCCCTCAAACACCATTCCAGTGTTCTTGTCACAATAGTCAAAATTCTGCCTCACCTCACTGCACATCACTACTAGCCAGAGTGTTTGTGTCATTAGTACCATTACTATGCATGCTGCAAACATGACTTAACTGAACATCACAACTGTGAACATTGTTTACAGTACTTATCTCACTGTTCCTGTGTTTTTAGGAGGAGGTGTTCTCTTGTGCTGCATTGGTCATGGCATCAGCCACTGGTGCTGTCATCTCTGACACTCTGTACTAGAGATGAGTGGTTCGGACTCTGTAGAATCCAAACCGTTCCAAACACCAGGAATCCGAGTCTACCCGAGCTGAGGCTCCGGTGTTCCTGCCAGACTCGGATCCCACTGCGAGTCCAAACGTCATCCTCCCGGCATCAGATTCGCACGGGAGTTGAATTGTATATAAGGCATCGTGGCTGGGGCTCGGCACCATTTCACAGAAATGCACGCTGCTGTATGCTGTGATATACTCTGCTGTGTCCAGACTCATTAGTGGCTGTGCAGTATAGTGACTGTGTATATAGGGGTCACACTGCTGTGTGTTACACTACACCCTACTGTATTGGGCGTATCCAGACTTATTAGTGGCTGTGCAGTATAGTGACTGTGTATATAAAGGGCACGCTCCATGCTGCTGTGTGTTGCGCTATACTCTGCTGTATTGTGCTGTGTCCAAACTCAGTGGCTGTGCAGTATAGTGACTGTGTTTAGGGGGCATTCTGCTGTTTGCTGCGCTTTACTCTGCTGTGTTGTGCTGTGTCCAGACTCATTAGTGGCTGTGAAGTATAGCACTCCTAAGGTTCAAAAGGGTGGATGGGTTTTCACCCCTCTCCCCTTGAATTTGCAGTGTTGGGAATCCATGACTGCCCTCCGACTCTTACCAGGCTGTGGCAGACATTTTCAGCACCTTTGCATACCTCCCAACATGACCATTTCAAAGAGGGACAAAATGCTCTGTTCCTGGACTTCCCTTTTAAAGTTTGATTGCAGCCAGGGGGTTGACAACAGCAGGGTCCAGCAAATGGGAGGGGGCTTGGCCAATGCAGGAAAGTGTAACAAGCCCCCCTCCTTAGTAAATTTGAAAAAGGTAGTCGAGTCCGCATGCGCCGGCCGGAGGTGGGGGTGCCGGCATGGGTACGATGGGCACCGCCTACTGGCAGCGGACATGAACGTTCACCCCCCGTATATAACACAGGGAGAGAGAGGAGTGACTGCACAGTTTAAGAAACCAATAATTTCAACGACAGGGACTGTCACTTGTGGCTGAAATTATTAGTTTGTTTGGGCCCCCAGAAAACAAGCTGGCAATTGGCAGTGCACAAACTGGCTTTACATAGGCAAGATGTCATCATCAGCATCCAATTCCTCATCTCCATCCAGGGCCGGATTAAGCCTTGGGGGTGCCCGGGGCACTTAAGACAGGGGGCCACGGTGGGAGGTGGGGGATATATATTAGATTGTGCAGGAGGGACAAAATGCTCTCTACCTGGACTTCCCTCTTAATATATGATTGGCGTCACCTGTGTTGAACTATTCAGTTTATAAGAAAGGTATTTCAACACGGGTGTTTGCAATCATAACTAAGAAGGAAGTTCAGGTAGAGAGCATTTTATCCCTCCTGGAATGGGTCATGGTGGGAGGTATAGATTGTGTATATTAAATGTAAACCAATGGTGTATATTAGTTTTAAATTAATAGTTAAGTAATGCCTGAGTACTGTTTATACAGTAGCTCCACCTAATTGAAAGACAATTATTTTATAAAATATTCTTGTAGTGGAACAAAGACAACTTAAACAACCTTAAAATACACATGGAAAAATAAAATAATGTATCTTGTCACATGCAAGAATAGCTGTCACATCTGTACTACTTACACACTGGGACAGGACTCAGGAGGACTCTCTGTGTGTGTCTCTATCTCTAGACCCAAATGGTTTAGTTGCATAAAAGTTTATGCAGGACACAGACACCCAGATGGGGAGGAGGAGAAGCTGGGATCACTGTGTCACTTACAGCTCTCTCCGCCCTCCTATCTCTCCTCGGGTCAGAAAGCTCCATCTGTAGCACATAAAACATAATATTCCTGTGTCTCTGCCTGCACTGTATACTGTCCTGCTTGCATTCTGGCTTTTTCATTAAGAGGGAAAGCTAGTGATATCAGTGTGCTTTGGCCGGGGGGCCCCTGACACAGGGGGCCCGGGGTACAGTATGCCCCACATCCCTCCCTTAATCTGGCTTAGTCTCCATCAGTGTGTACATCCTTTTCACAATATTAATTAATTCCCGTTGGAATCCACTATATTAGGTGCCTCTTTATTTTTTGGACGTAATTGTCGGTAGAGGTCTTCCTCGTGGAGTTTGTAATTCATTTTGATGATCATATTTTTCAAATTTTTTCACATGCAGGACTGTCTGTTAGGTGTTTTTTAGCCAAAGTTTCTGAATTTACAATAACTTTTGATGACTGCACTGCAAGTGACATAACAGGGAGGATGTTCCTAGGTGGGTAACGTCCTTATCTCTACTTACTATGACCTTACAAAGGTTACAAGTGGCTTGACACTTGTTGTCCGGATTTGGGTAGAAATAGTTCCTCATGGAAAAGGTGGATTTTTGTCTTTTGCCCAGGCATGACAATGGGCTTTTTTATATTATGGGCAACAACTCTTTCCACTGGTACCTGATTTACACAAACAACATCCTCATCAACATTTTCATCATCAACATCCTTATTAGCGCCAGCAACACAAATATACTCATTTTTTATATCAGCATGTTGACTTGTGCTGCTCATCCCCACATTTGCAGAGGTAGCACAAATGGTGGAAGGAGCCTCCTTTTCGAGTACAGTATTGGAAAGGTCAGGCTCACAGATGGCACCTGCGGACACACTTAGACTCTCCTGAGGGATTTGTGATTTTTCTGAGCACACAGTTGGATACTGTGCCTTAACTAGTTACATTTTTTTGACACATCTACAGAAGAAGGGCTTACATCATCATAAGAGGCAGAACCACCACTCATAAATAAAGGCCAAGGCCAAGGCCTAGGCCTTTCCTTGCCACTTTGTGTGGTGAATATCATATTGTGTAGTGAATTTTATCTTTCTCTGTAGCTAACTTTATTTTTGAATTTTTTTCTGTGCTACTGTAAAATGATATTGCTTCTTTGATTTTACATGCCCTGACTTAAGCCGTCTATGCCCTTGGGCATTGGCCTTAGTAGAGAACGTTGACGGACTTGTATCGTCATGACTGGTGTAAGCACCTGTACTATTAGTATGTGCTTCTTACTCTCCTCTCAATTGTTCGTCCTCCATATCTATCCACAAACACAAACAAAATAGGGTACAGCACACATCACAATTTGTATAAACAATGTACCACCTACCGTATCACAATACATGTATGAGTCGGAAATAGTACTCAAACACTGTTGTTTAATTTCACCAACAGTGTTTCGCAATAAACACGTGTGTGAGTATGAAAATATATTACTGTGGTACCACCTTCATCCACTGTGTCGCACAATACATATTTGAGTCAGGAATAGTAATCAAACACTGCGGTTTAATTTCACCAACCGTGTTTTGCAATAAACACGTGTATGAGTAAGAAAATATATTAATGTGGTAGCACCTTCTTCCACAGTGTCGCACAACACGTGTATGAGTCAGGAATAGTGAATCAAACACTGAGGTTTAATTTCACCATCAATGATGCACAATACGATAAGTACAAAAATGTATTACTGTAGTACTACCTTCACTCAGTGTCGCACAATACGTGTAAGAGTCAGGAATAGTAATCAAACACTGTGGTTTAATTTCACCAACAGTGTTGTGTTATAAATATGTTTATAAGTATGAAAATATATAACTGTGATACTACCTTCACCCACAGTATCGCACGAAACGTGTATGAGTCAGGAATAGTAATCAAACACTGCTGTTTCATGCCATCAACAGTGTTGCACAATATGTGTATGAGATGAGTACAAAAATATATTACTGTGGTGCCACCTTCACCCACAGTGTCGCACAATACGTGTTTGAGATGGATACGAAAATATATTACTGTGGTACCACCTTCACCCACAGTGTCACACAATATGTGTATGAGTCAAGAATAGTAATCAAACACTGCTGTTTCATTTCACCAATAGTGTTGCACAATACGTTCAAGAGTACTTAATAATAATAATATACTGCGGTCTGACCGGCAGCATCACAGTAATTATGAAAATAAAATAAAAATTGTATTGTACACTGGGGTATAGCACAAACAAAAAATAATAATTTTTTTTATATTTATATTTTAGGATTTTTAGTTTTTATTAATCCAAATTTACACTGGATGGATGGACCGATCACCCCTAGGTGGACAGAGCACCCCTTGTCAGATACACCAGACAACAGACAGAGCACCCCTGGACTGATACTGATAGGAGTCGGACACACCAACCCCTGGATGTATACTGGGTTTTAACACTGGGGCAGAGCGCTTGGATGTATATGGACAGATCACTCCTTGTCAGATACACCACCAGACGACAGACAGAGCACCCCTGAACCGATACTGAGGACACACTAACACACCAACCCTGGATACAGAGGCTGGCTGGCAACTTTCAGCCTGGGGGGCAGACTCAAGCAAGTGGCGCAGCTTTTCACAGGAATGCAATGGTCAGGCGGCCCTGGAATACTTAAATAGCACTGGACCAGGGGTCAGATGGAACCCTGCCCCCCTGACCAGCCAGCCCCTGTCTGGATGTACACACAGTATACTGGGTTTTAACTAGTGATGTGCACCGGAAATTTTTCGGGTTTTGTGTTTTGGTTTTGGATTTGGTTCCGAGGCCGTGTTTTGGATTCGGACGCGTTTTGGCAAAACCTCCCTGAAAATTTTTTGTCGGATTCGGGTGTGTTTTGGATTCGGGTGTTTTTTTTACAAAAAACCCTCAAAAACAGCTTAAATCATAGAATTTGGGGGTCATTTTGATCCCATAGTATTATTAACCTCAATAACCATAATTTCCACTCATTTTCAGTCTATTCTGAACACCTCACAATATTATTTTTAGTCCTAAAATTTGCACCAAGGTCGCTGGATGACTAAGCTAAGCGACCCAAGTGGCCGACACAAACACCTGGCCCATCTAGGAGTGGCACTGCAGTGTCAGGCAGGATGGCACTTCAAAAAAATAGTCCCCAAACAGCACATGATGCAAAGAAAAAAAGAGGCGCAATGAGGTAGCTGTGTGACTAAGCTAAGCGACCCAAGTGGCCGACACAAACACCTGGCCCATCTAGGAGTGGCACTGCAGTGTCAGACAGGATGTCAGATTTAAAAAATAGTCCCCAAACAGCACATGATGCAAAGAAAAAAAGAGGTGCACCAAGGACGCTGGATGGCTAAGCTAAGCGACACAAGTGGCCGACACAAACACCTGGCCCATCTAGGAGTAGCACTGCAGTGTCAGACAGGATGGCACTTCAAAAAATAGTCCCCAAACAGCACATGATGCAAAGAAAAAAAGAGGCGCAATGAGGTAGCTGTGTGACTAAGCTAAGCGACCCAAGTGGCCGACACAAACACCTGGCCCATCTAGGAGTGGCACTGCAGTGTCAGACAGGATGTCAGATTTAAAAAATAGTCCCCAAACAGCACATGATGCAAAGAAAAAAAGAGGTGCACCAAGGTCGCTGGATGGCTAAGCTAAGCGACACAAGTGGCCGACACAAACACCTGGCCCATCTAGGAGTGGCACTGCAGTGTCAGGCAGGATGGCACTTCAAAAAAATAGTCCCCAAACAGCACATGATGCAAAGAAAAATGAAAGAAAAAAGAGGTGCAAGATGGAATTGTCCTCCCACCCACCCTTATGTTGTATAAACAGGACATGCACACTTTAACGAACCCATCATTTCAGCGACAGGGGGGTATATTTACTAAGGTCCCGATTTTGACCGAGATGACGTTTTTTCTTCAAAGTGTCATCTCGGGAATTTACTAAGCAAAAATCTCGGCAGTGATGAGGGCATTCGTAATATTTTGGAAGTCCTAGGAAAAAATTACAAATCAATACACCATCGGTCAAATACGCCTGCAATTTGGTAGAAATCGGTAATTTACTAAAAAGTGCAAATCACAAACACTGCCGACAATAGCCAAACACTGCCGTGCTGAAATACAATTCGTGGAAAAGTGCTAAAAAAAAACAGACCTGCTTTTTTTTCCCGTGTTTGGATAGGCATGCACGGATCCATGAGATCCGTGCATGTTTATCAGTGGGAAGGGGATGGGAAAGTGTTTAAAAAAAAAAAAAAAATGCGTGGGGTCCCCCCTCCTAAGCAAAACCAGCCTCGGGCTCTTTGAGCCGGCCCTGGTTGAAAAAATATGGGGAAATATAAAACCATTGGTTACAATTGGTAAATATACCTTTCAATGGTGACAGAATCATATGCAGTGACAGTAGACGACATGTCAGTAATCGTTGGCAGCTCCTACAGTCCGGACCAGATGTCAGCACTCGCTCCAGACTGCCCTGCATCACCGCCAGCGGGTGGGCTCGGAATTCTTAGCCTTTTCCTCGCACCCCCCGGGAGAATGTGAAGGTATAAGGTGCCGCGGTCCGTGGCGCCGCTCGATCTGCTTCCGAGCGACGCTCACGGCCGCCGCACCTCCCTCCCTGCCCGGCGCCTAGCAACGCCAGGACGCCGTGCGTACTGTAGCCGCCGGGTCCCTGGCAACGCTAGGACGCCGGGCGTCCTCAGCCGCTGGGTCCATAGCAACGGGGACGCCATTGGCGGACCGCGTTCCCCGTTGCCAGATAGGATTGATTCGTTGCTCGTGCAGCAGGGCAGCTGCACGGCAACTAGTAATTAGGGTCTGGGGGCTGATCTTGCTGGCCCTCCTGTCATTGGCCAGCAGGGTCTTTTTATAGGAGCCAGCACACTGCAGCCTCGCCGGTGATAGCTTCCTGTATGCTGTTCCTGCCTTGCAACGTCTGTTCCTGGTCAGCTGTATCTGGTCGATCCTGCTCCCTGTGCTCATGAGTCCTGGAGTTCTGAAGCCGGTCCTGGGTATCCTTCCTGTCCAAGTGAACCTGTTGCAGTCATCTGGGGGTTCTCGCTTGTTGGGGTTCTCTCCCGGTTTCGTGAGTAGCGGCTTCTGCCGCGTGTTGCGGCCTAGGCCGCTTAGTCCTTGTGTTAATTTTGTATTGGTGGTATTTGCGGAGGTTTCCGCTTTTCACTGTCCTCCCCGGTAGTGTGGGGGTGTGGACAGTGGTATCTTTTGTTGTTCTTTTCCTTTGGCGGCGTGCCGCACATATATTTAGTTTTAGGGTAGTTAGTAGCCCCTAGCTTTCTGTTTGCTTTAGTTAGAGGTCCCCCTGTTATTATCCTGTCTCGGTTCACGCCTTGTCTCACTCTAAGACATGGGGGCATCGGAGTTGGGCAGACCTAATCCGCCCTTCAAACGCAGCTGCCGTGGGCCCAAGAAACCATAGTCACTCAGGCGTGAACTGACCACACGGGTAAAACAATGGAGGTAGGGTGCTAGGGGCTATTCCCGTACCACCCCTTATTTCAGCGTCACGTCCTGGTGCTCTGGACTCACTACGCAACATCTCTCTAGTTCTGAGCATCAGGAACGTAACATTATCACCGGCCCAAAAAGAAAAGAAAAAGAAAAATATAAAAAGTTATTTGTTTTTGGTGGGCCTTGAAATTCGGCCTCAGGAATCCGGCAGTATTAGGACCGAATCCCAGCCAGCTTTTGGCCAACCAGATTCAGGAACTAACTCAGATGGTTCAGGATCTTACTCTTCGGGTGAGATCGCAGGAAGATCTTTTGCGAGCCTCCCCGAGTATGATTCCAGAACCAAAGATGCACCTTCCTGACCGTTTTTCAGGTAACCGAAAGGATTTTTTTAATTTCAAGGAAGCTTGTAAGCTTTATTTTCGTTTAAGGCTCCGATCCTCTGGTACTGAGTCTCAACGGGTCGGGATTGTGATGTCTTTACTACAAGGCGATCCGCAAACCTGGGCTTTTGGGCTAAAAGCCGATGATGTTGCCTTGCTTTCTGTAGATGCCTTTTTTAAGTATCTAGGCCTTTTGTACGATGACCCTGATAGAGAAGCGTCGGCTGAGAGCCACCTGCGTGCACTTAAGCAAGGGAAAAATCCAGCAGAGGCGTATTGTACCGAGTTTCGCCGTTGGTCGAACGACTGTGGCTGGAATGACCCGGCCCTGCGCAGTCAGTTTCGCCTCGGTTTGTCTGAAGTTATTAAAGACAGTCTCCTTCAGTACCCCGCTCCAGAGACTTTAGACAAACTCATGGAGCTTTCTATTAAAATTGATCGTCGTCTCCGGGAGCGGAGGGCTGAAAGAGGAGCTAGTTTCAGGCCTAGTCCATGTGTGTATACTTTCCCTGAGGACGTCGAGGAGCCCATGAAATGGGTCTCTCCCGGCTGTCCCCAGAGGAAAGAACCAGAAGGCTAAATTCTGGTCTTTGCTTGTATTGTGGTGGCAAGGGACATATCGCGCGTAATTGCCTGAATAAGCAGGGAAACGCTCTGACCAAGTGAATTGTGAAGGGGTTCACTTGGGTCTGCAATTGATCTCCTCTACTGATTCCTTATTAGTTCCTGTAAAAATTTCCTTTGGTAGTCTCAGTTCGTTGGTGTCGGCCTTCGTCGACAGTGGAGCTGCGGGAAATTTCATGGATCTTGGTTGGGCTCAGGCTTTGGGCTTTCCACAGATACCTTTGGATAAACGTATCACCATGCACGGCTTGGATGGTGGTCCGCTTTCTAATGGGGTAATCACTCACCGCACACCTCCAGTACAACTGACAGTGGGGGCCCTACATTCGGAGAAAATCTAATTTTACCTTACCCATTGTCCGGCTGTCCCCGTAGTTTTGGGTCACCTCTGGCTTGCCTTTCATAATCCCACCATAGATTGGCGGTCTGGGGAGATTTCCCGATGGGGTCCCTTTTGTGTTAAGGAATGTATTTCCCGTCCAGTCCGGGTTGCGGCAGTCACCCCAGAACTTATTCCTTTGGAATATCAGGACTTTGCCGATGTTTTCTCCAAGGGTAATGCGGATATTCTGCCTCCTCATCGGTCCTATGACTGCGCTATTGACTTAGTTCCCGGTGCCTCTTTGCCTAAAGGGAGACTATATGCCCTGTCTGGGCCGGAAACTACGGCAATGAATGATTATGTACAGGAGAGCCTAAAAAAAGGCTTCATTAGGCCCTCGAAATCTCCATTGAGTGCAGGGTTCTTTTTTGTTGAGACAAAAGATGGGTCGCTCAGACCATGTATTGATTATCGGGCTCTGAATAAAATTTCTGTTAAAAACACCTACCTCTTGCCACTGATTTCAGTACTATTTGATCTGCTCCGGACTGCCATTATCTTTTCCAAGATCGATCTTAGAGGGGCTTACAATCTCATCCGAATAAAATCTGGGGATGAGTGGAAGACGGCTTTCAGCACACAGTCGGTACATTATGAATACCTGGTGATGCCGTTTGGGCCGTCTAATGCTCCTGCTGTATTTCAAGATCTCATTAACGACGTCCTTCGCGACTTTCTAGGAAAGTTCGTAGTCGTTTATTTAGACGACATTTTGATTTACTCTGAGTCTTTTGAACAACATATTACCCATGTGCGACTGGTCCTTCAGAAGTTACGGGAAAATCATTTGTACGCCAAACTGGAGAAATGTGATTTCCACATCACAGAAGTGTCCTTCCTGGGGTATATTATTTCTCCTAAGGGGTTTTTCATTGAACCAAAAAAACTCCAGGCCATCCTAAATTGGGCACAACCCACGAACTTAAAAGCAATTCAGCGCTTTTTAGGGTTTGCAAATTACTATAGGCGTTTTATTCATACCTTCTCAGATTTGGTTGCTCCTATTGTGGCATTGACTAAAAAAGGAGCGGACCCTTCCGATTGGTCGCCTGAAGCCAAGTCTGCCTTCCTGGCCTTAAAGCAGGCCTTTGTCTCAGCTCCAGTACTCAGACACCCTAATCCGGATCTCCCCTTTATTGTCGAGGTAGATGCCTCAGAGGTTGGAGTGGGGGCTATCCTTTCTCAGGAAGACCCGGAGTCTCGGGAATTACACCCATGTGCCTTCATGTCCAGAAAATTCTCCTCCGCAGAATCCAACTATGATGTTGCTAATCGAGAATTGTTGGCAGATAAATGGGCTTTCGAGGAGTGGAGGCACTGGCTGGAAGGAGCAAGGCATACCATTACGGTGTTTACTGACCACAAGAACCTGCAGTATATTGAGTCAGCTAAACGGCTTAATGCTCGACAGGCACGTTGGGCGCTGTTTTTTACTCGTTTCAGGTTTATTATCACCTTCAGGCCCGGTTCCAAGAATACAAAAGCCGATGCCCTGTCACGTTGTTTTCTTCCGGTTCACAATAACCACCCGGCTACTACCCCCATAGTCCCATCGTCTGTCATCCGGGCTGGCCTCACACAGGATTTATTTACACAGCTAGTCCAGCTTCAGCAGCAGGCTCCCAAAGTCACTCCTGCAGATCGTCTCTTCGTCCCTGAATTTCTGAGAGGCACTGTTCTAGCTGAGTTTCATGATAATAAGGTTTCTGGTCATCTGGGTATCACTAAGACCTTGGAGTTAATCTCTCGCTCAGTGTGGTGGCCTAATCTTTCTAAAGATGTAAGGGAATTTGTCCGTTCCTGTCAGGTTTGTGCTCAGTACAAGGTATCTCGATCGTTGCTGGTCGGGCAACTCATGCCTCTAGCCGTTCCTCTCAGGCCATGGTCACATATATCCATGGATTTCGTGGTGGACCGTCCTCTTTCAGCTGGATTTCGAGTCATTTGGGTGGTAGCAGACCGTTTTAGTAAGATGGCCCACTTCATTGCTCTCCCCCGATTACCCTCTGCTCAAGGGTTGGCAGTTTTGTTTCTCCGCCATGTGTTCAGGCTCCATGGTTTACCCAGGGATATTGTCTCTGATCGGGGACCGCAATTCATCGCCCGTTTCTGGAAACGTTTTTGTGCCTCATTAAATATGAAACTCTCTTTAACATCTGGGTACCATCCACAGTCTAACGGACAAACTGAACGTGTTAATCAGTCGTTAAAACAGTATTTACGGCTATATTCGGCCAAACTTCAGAATGATTGGTCTGAATTTCTTCCTTTGGCCGAGTTTGCCTATAATAACTCTTGTCATTCTTCCACCAAGGAGTTCCCATTCTTTTCGGTCTTGGGCTTTCATCCTAGAGCCAATTCTTTTTACCCTCATTTTCCAGTCTCCTCGTTGACCTTAACTTCCCGTCTCAGAATGATTTGGAAAAAGGTGCACCTTGCCCTTAAGAAGGCTGCCTTCCGAGAAAAAAAAAATTCTGATAGGTTCTGATGCCCATGCACTTTTAAGGTGGGAGATAAAGTGTGGTTGTCAACCCGCAACATCAAGCTCCGACAACCCTCGGCTAGATTGGGACCCAAATTTATTGGACCATTCCTTATCGTTAAGAAGGTCAACCCAGTTGCTTTTCGGCTACGCTTGCCTAAATCACTCAAAATTGGCAATACTTTTCACTGTTCCCTTCTGAAGCAGTATTTTTCTTCCAGGAGATTCCCTCGGAAGACATCTTAGGGTAGACCTCCGGTGGATGTTCAGGGGCAACAAGAGTTCTTGGTGGAGAAGGTTTTAGATTCCAAAGTTTCTCGGCTTTATTTGTTTGTTCACTGGAAAGGCTATGGCCCGGAAGAAAGGTCTTGGGTCCTGGATAACAATTTACATGCCCCTAAACTTAAGAGATTATTCTTTCAGGAATTTCCTCAGAAACCCGGCTTTAGGGGTTCTATAACCCCTCCTCAAGGGGGGGGTACAGTTAGGTGCCGCGGTCCGCGGCGCCGCTCGGTCTGCTTCCGAGCGCCGCTCACGGCCGCCGCACCTCCCTCCCTGCCCGCCCGGCGCCTAGCAACGCCAGGACGCCATGCGTACTGTAGCGCCGGGTCCCTGGCAACGCTAGGACGCCGGGCGTCCTCAGCCGCTGGGTCCATAGCAACGGGGACGCCATTGGCGGACCGCGTTCCCCGTTGCCAGATAGGATTGATTCGTTGCTCGTGCAGCAGGGCAGCTGCACGGCAACTAGTAATTAGGGTCTGGGGGCTGATCTTGCTGGGCCTCCTGTCATTGGCCAGCAGGGTCATTTTATAGGAGCCAGCACACTGCAGCCTCGCCGGTGATAGCTTCCTGTATGCTGTTCCTGCCTTGCAACGTCTGTTCCTGGTCAGCTGTATCTGGTCGATCCTGCTCCCTGTGCTCCTGAGTCCTGGAGTTCTGAAGCCGGTCCTGGGAATCCTTCCTGTCCAAGTGAACCTGTTGCAGGCATCTGGGGGTTCTCGCTTGTTGGGGTTCTCTCCCGGTTTCGTGAGTAGCGGCTTCTGCCGCGTGTTGCGGCCTAGGCCGCTTAGTCCTTGTGTTAATTTTGTATTGGTGGTTTTTGCGGAGGTTTCCGCTTTTCACTGTCCTCCCCGGTACACGGCGGTGCCGTGTGGGGGTGTGGACAGCGGTATCTTTTGTTGTTCTTTTCCTTTGGCGGCGTGCCGCACATATATTTAGTTTTAGGGTAGTTAGTAGCCCCTAGCTTTCTGTTTGCTTTAGTTAGAGGTCCCCTTGTTATTATCCTATCTCGGTTCATGCCTTGTCTCACTCTAAGACATGGGGGCATCGGAGTTGGGCAGACCTAATCCGCCCTTCAAACGCAGCTGCAGTGGGCCCAAGAAACCATAGTCACTCAGGCGTGAACTGACCACACGGGTAAAACAATGGAGGTAGGGTGCTAGGGGCTATTCCCGTACCACCCCTTATTTCAGTGTCATGTCCTGGTGCTCTGGACTCACTACGCAACATCTCTCTAGTTCTGAGCATCAGGAACGTAACAGAAGGAGGAGCTGTTGACGGGTCACGTTCCGCTTGACTTGACAATTTTCTCACCAGCAAGATCTTTGAACCTCTGCAGACTTGTGTCTGCCGGAAAGAGAGATACAACGTAGGTTTTAAATCTAGGATCGAGCACAGTGGCCAAAATGTAGTGCTCTGATTTCAACAGATTGACCACCCGTGAATCCTGGTTAAGCGAATTAAGGGCTCCATCCACAAGTCCCACATGCCTAGCGGAATCGCTCTGTTTTAGCTCCTCCTTCAATGTCTCCAGCTTCTTCTGCAAAAGCCTGATGAGGGGAATGACCTGACTCAGGCTGGCAGTGTCTGAACTGACTTCACGTGTGGCAAGTTCAAAGGGTTGCAGAACCTTGCACAATGTTGAAATCAATCTCCACTGCGCTTGAGTCAGGTGCATTCCCCCTCCTTTGCCTATATCGTAGGCAGATGTATAGGCTTTAATGGCCTTTTGCTTCTCCTCCATCCTCTGAATAATATAGACGGTTGAATTCCACCTCGTTACTACCTCTTGCTTCAGATGATGGCAGGGCAGGTTCAGGACTGTTTGCTGGTGCTCCAGTCTTCGGCACGCGGTGGTTGAATGCCGAAAGTGGCCCGCAATTCTTCGGGCCACCGACAGCATCTCTTGCATGCCCCTGTCGTTTTTTAAATAGTTCTGCACCACCAAATTCAATGTATGTGCAAAACAAGGGACGTGCTGGAATTTGCCCAGATGTAATGCACGCACAATATTGGTGGCGTTGTCCGGTGTCACAAATCCCCAGGAGAGTCCAATTGGGGTAAGCCATTCTGCGATGATGTTCCTCAGTTTCCGTAAGAGGTTGTCAGCTGTGTGCCTCTTATGGAAAGCGGTGATACAAAGCGTAGCCTGCCTAGGAACGAGTTGGCGTTTGCGAGATGCTGATACTGGTGCCGCCGCTACTGTTCTTGCTGCGGGAGGCAATACATCTACCCAGTGGGCTGTCAGTCATATAGTCCTGAGTCTGCCCTGCTCCACTTGTCCACATGTCCGTGGTTAAGTGGACATTGGGTACAACTGCATTTTTTAGGACACTGGTGACTCTTTTTCTGACGTCTGTGTACATTCTCTGTATCGCCTGCCTAGAGAAATGGAACCTATATGGTATTTGGTACCGGGCACACAGTACCTCAAGCAATTCTCTAGTTTCCTGTGAATTAACGGTGGATACCGGAAACATGTTTAACACCGCCCAGGCTGCCAAGGCCTGAGTTATCCGCTTTGCAGCAGGATGACTGCTGTGATATTTCATCTTCCTCGCAAAGGACTGTTGGACAGTCAA
The DNA here is from genome assembly GCF_028390025.1 of Pseudophryne corroboree. NCBI lineage: Eukaryota > Metazoa > Chordata > Amphibia > Anura > Myobatrachidae > Pseudophryne > Pseudophryne corroboree. The sequence continues at coordinate 616,353,637 of NC_086444.1, read as the reverse complement.
TTGCTTACTGGAAGTAGTACAAGTGGTCTTCCGACTTCCCCTCTGGGATGACGATCGACTCCCAGCAGCAACAACAGCAGCGCCAGCAGCAGTAGGCGTTACACTCAAGGATGCATCGGAGGAATCCCAGGCAGGAGAGGACTCGTGAGACTTGACAGTGACATGGCCTGCAGGACTATTGGCTTTCCTGTCTAAGGAGGAAATTGACACTGAGGGAGTTGGTGGTGTGGTTTGCAGGAGCTTGGTTACAAGAGGAAGGGATTTACTGGTCAGTGGACTGCTTCCGCTGTCATCCAAAGTTTTTGAACTTGTCACTGACTTCTGATGAATGCGGTCCAGGTGACGTATAAGGGAGGATGTTCCTAGGTGGTTAACGTCCTTACCCCTACTTATTACAGCTTGACAAAGGCAACACACGGCTTGACACTAGTTGTCCGCATTTCTGTTGAAATAATTCCACACCGAAGAGGTGATTTTTTTTGTATTTTGACCAGGCATGTCAATGGCCATATTCGTCCCACGGACAACAGGTGTCTCCCCGGGTGCCTGACTTAAACAAACCACCTCACCATCAGAATCCTCCTTGTCAATTTCCTCCCCAGCGCCAGCAACACCCATATCCTCATCCTGGTGTACTTCAACAGTGACATCTTCAATTTGACTATCAGGAACTGGACTGCGGGTGCTCCTTCCAGCACTTGCAGGGGGCGTGCAAATGGTGGAAGGCGCAACCTCTTCCCGTTCAGTGTTGGAAAGGTCAGGCATCGCAACCAACACAATTGGACTCTCCTTGGGGATTTGTGATTTAGAAGAACGCACAGTTCTTTGCTGTGCTTTTGCCATCTTAACTCTTTTAAGTTTTCTAGCAGGAGGATGAGTGCTTCCATCCTCAGGTGAAGCTGAACCACTAGCCTTGAACATAGGCCAGGGCCTCAGCCGTTCCTTGCCACTCCGTGTCGTAAATGGCACATTGGCAAGTTTACGCTTCTCCTCAGACGATTTTGATTTAGATTTTTGGGTCATTTTACTGAGCTTTATTTTTTGGGATTTTACATGCTCTCTACTATGACATTGGGCATCAGCCTTGGCAGACGACGTTGATGGCATTTCATCGTCTCGGCCATGACTAGTGGCAGCAGCTTCAGCACGAGGTGGAAGTGGATCTTGATCTTTCCCTATTTTACCCTCCACATTTTTGTTCTCCATTTTTTTAATGTGTGGAATTATATGCCAGTAATATATCAATAGCAATGACCTACTACTATATATACTGCGCACAACTGAAATGCACCACAGGTATGGATGGATAGTATACTTGACGACACAGAGGTAGGTTGAGCAGTGGCCTACTGTACCGTACTGCTATATAGTGTATACTAGTGGTCAGCAAACTGTGCAAAACTGAAATGCACCACAGGTATGGATGGATAGTATACTTGACGACACAGAGGTAGGTAGAGCAGTGGCCTACTGTACCGTACTACTTTATATTATATACTGGTGGCCAGCAAACTGTGCAAAACTGAAATGCACCACAGGTATAGATGGATAGTATACTTGACGACACAGAGGTAGGTAGAGCAGTGGCCTACTGTACCGTACTGCTATATATTATATACTGGTGGACAGTAAACTGTGCAAAACTGAAATGCACCACAGGTATGGATGGATAGTATACTTGACGACACAGAGGTAGGTAGAGCAGTGGCCTACTGTACCGTACTGCTTTATATTATATACTGGTGGACAGCAAACTGTGCAAAACTGAAATGCACCACAGGTATGGATGGATAGTATACTTGACGACACAGAGGTAGGTAGAGCAGTGGCCTACTGTACCGTACTGCTATATAGTATATACTGGTGGTCAGCGAACTGTGCAAAATTGAAATGCACCACAGGTATGGATGGATAGTATACTTGACGACACAGAGGTAGGTAGAGCAGTGGCCTACTGTACCGTACTGCTATATAGTGTATACTAGTGGTCAGCAAACTGTGCAAAACTGAAATGCACCACAGGTATGGATGGATAGTATACTTGACGACACAGAGGTAGGTAGAGCAGTGGCCTACTGTACCGTACTGCTTTATATTATATACTGGTGGACAGCAAACTGTGCAAAACTGAAATGCCTCACAGGTATGGATGGATAGTATACTTGACGACACAGAGGTAAGTAGAGCAGTGGCCTACTGTACCGTACTGCTATATAGTATATACTGGTGGTCAGCAAACTGTGCAAAATTGAAATGCACCACAGGTATGGATGGATAGTATACTTGACGACACAGAGGTAGGTAGAGCAGTGGCCTACTGTACCGTACTGCTATATATTATATACTGGTGGACAGTAAACTGTGCAAAACTGAAATGCACCACAGGTATGGATGGATAGTATACTTGACGACACAGAGGTAGGTAGAGCAGTGGCTTACTGTACCGTACTGCTATATAGTGTATACTAGTGGTCAGCAAACTGTGCAAAACTGAAATGCACCACAGGTATGGATGGATAGTATACTTGATGACACAGAGGTAGGTAGAGCAGTGGCCTACTGTACCGTACTACTTTATATTATATACTGGTGGCCAGCAAACTGTGCAAAACTGAAATGCACCACAGGTATGGATGGATAGTATACTTGACGACAAAGAGGTAGGTAGAGCAGTGGCCTACTGTACCGTACTGCTATATATTATATACTGGTGGACAGTAAACTGTGCAAAACTGAAATGCACCACAGGTATGGATGGATAGTATACTTGACGACACAGAGGTAGGTAGAGCAGTGGCCTACTGTACCGTACTGCTTTATATTATATACTGGTGGACAGCAAACTGTGCAAAACTGAAATGCACCACAGGTATGGATGGATAGTATACTTGACGACACAGAGGTAGGTAGAGCAGTGGCCTACTGTACCGTACTGCTATATAGTATATACTGGTGGTCAGCACACTGTGCAAAATTGAAATGCACCACAGGTATGGATGGATAGTATACTTGACGACACAGAGGTAGGTAGAGCAGTGGCCTACTGTACCGCACTGCTATATAGTGTATACTAGTGGTCAGCAAACTGCGCAAAACTGAAATGCACCACAGGTATGGATGGATAGTATACTTGACGACACAGAGGTAGGTATAGCAGTGGCCTACTGTACCGTACTGCTTTATATTATATACTGGTGGACAGCAAACTGTGCAAAACTGAAATGCCTCACAGGTATGGATGGATAGTATACTTGACGACACAGAGGTAAGTAGAGCAGTGGCCTACTGTACCGTACTGCTATATAGTATATACTGGTGGTCAGCAAACTGTGCAAAATTGAAATGCACCACAGGTATGGATGGATAGTATACTTGACGACACAGAGGTAGGTAGAGCAGTGGCCTACTGTACCGTACTGCTATATATTATATACTGGTGGACAGTAAACTGTGCAAAACTGAAATGCACCACAGGTATGGATGGATAGTATACTTGACGACACAGAGGTAGGTAGAGCAGTGGCCTACTGTACCGTACTGCTATATAGTATATACTGGTGGTCAGCAAACTGTGCAAAACTGAAATGCACCACAGGTACGGATGGATAGTATACTTGACGACACAGAGGTAGGTAGAGCAGTGGCCTACTGTACCGTACTGCTTTATATTATATACTGGTGGCCAGCAAACTGTGCAAAACTGAAATGCACCACAGGTATGGATGGATAGTATACTTGACGACAGAGAGGTAGGTAGAGCAGTGGCCTACTGTACCGTACTGCTATATAGTATATACTGGTGGTCAGCAAACTGTGCAAAATTGAAATGCACCACAGGTATGGATGGATAGTATACTTGACGACACAGAGGTAGGTAGAGCAGTGGCCTACTGTACCGTACTGCTATATATTATATACTGGTGGACAGTAAACTGTGCAAAACTGAAATGCACCACAGGTATGGATGGATAGTATACTTGACGACACAGAGGTAGGTAGAGCAGTGGCCTACTGTACCGTACTGCTTTATATTATATACTGGTGGCCAGCAAACTGTGCAAAACTGAAATGCACCACAGGTATGGATGGATAGTATACTTGACGACACAGAGGTAGGTAGAGCAGTGGCCTACTGTACCACACTGCTATATAGTATATACTGGTGGTCAGCAAACTGTGCAAAATTGAAATGCACCACAGGTATGGATGGATAGTATACTTGACGACACAGAGGTAGGTAGAGCAGTGGCCTACTGTACCGTACTGCTATATATTATATACTGGTGGACAGTAAACTGTGCAAAACTGAAATGCACCACAGGTATGGATGGATAGTATACTTGACGACACAGAGGTAGGTAGAGCAGTGGCCTACTGTACCGTACTGCTTTATATTATATACTGGTGGACAGCAAACTGTGCAAAACTGAAATGCACCACAGGTATGGATGGATAGTATACTTGACGACACAGAGGTAGGTAGAGCAGTGGCCTACTGTACCGTACTGCTATATAGTATATGCTGGTGGACAGCAAACTGTGCAAAACTGAAATGCACCACAGGTATGAATGGATAGTATACTTGACGACACAGAGGTAGGTAGAGCAGTGGCCTACTGTACCGTACTGCTATATAGTATATACTGGTGGTCAGCAAACTGTGCAAAATTGAAATGCACCACAGGTATGGATGGATAGTATACTTGACGACACAGAGGTAGGTAGAGCCGTGGCCTACTGTACCGTACTGCTATATAGTGTATACTAATGGTCAGCAAACTGTGCAAAACTGAAATGCACCACAGGTATGGATGGATAGTATACTTGACGACACAGAGGTAGGTAGAGCAGTGGCCTACTGTACCGTACTGCTTTATATTATATACTGGTGGACAGCAAACTGTGCAAAACTGAAATGCCTCACAGGTATGGATGGATAGTATACTTGACGACACAGAGGTAGGTAGAGCAGTGGCCTACTGTACCGTAATGCTATATAGTATATACTGGTGGTCAGCAAACTGTGCAAAATTGAAATGCACCACAGGTATGGATGGATAGTATACTTGACGACACAGAGGTAGGTAGAGCAGTGGCCTACTGTACCGTACTGCTATATATTATATACTGGTGGACAGTAAACTGTGCAAAACTGAAATGCACCACAGGTATGGATGGATAGTATACTTGACGACACAGAGGTAGGTAGAGCAGTGGCCTACTGTACCGTACTGCTATATAGTATATACTGGTGGTCAGCAAACTGTGCAAAACTGAAATGCACCACAGGTATGGATGGATAGTATACTTGACGACACAGAGGTAGGTAGAGCAGTGGCCTACTGTACCGTACTGCTTTATATTATATACTGGTGGCCAGCAAACTGTGCAAAACTGAAATGCACCACAGGTATGGATGGATAGTATACTTGACGACACAGAGGTAGGTAGAGCAGTGGCCTACTGTACCGTACTGCTATATAGTATATACTGGTGGTCAGCAAACTGTGCAAAATTGAAATGCACCACAGGTATGGATGGATAGTATACTTGACGACACAGAGGTAGGTAGAGCAGTGGCCTACTGTACCGTACTGCTATATATTATATACTGGCGGACAGTAAACTGTGCAAAACTGAAATGCACCACAGGTATGGATGGATAGTATACTTGACGACACAGAGGTAGGTAGAGCAGTGGCCTACTGTACCGTACTGCTTTATATTATATACTGGTGGACAGCAAACTGTGCAAAACTGAAATGCACCACAGGTATGGATGGATAGTATACTTGACGACACAGAGGTAGGTAGAGCAGTGGCCTACTGTACCGTACTGCTATATAGTATATACTGGTGGTCAGCAAACTGTGCAAAATTGAAATGCACCACAGGTATGGATGGATAGTATACTTGACGACACAGAGGTAGGTAGAGCAGTGGCCTACTGTACCGTACTGCTATATAGTGTATACTAGTGGTCAGCAAACTGTGCAAAACTGAAATGCACCACAGGTATGGATGGATAGTATACTTGACGACACAGAGGTAGGTAGAGCAGTGGCCTACTGTACCGTACTGCTTTATATTATATTCTGGTGGACAGCAAACTGTGCTAAACTGAAACGCCTCACAGGTACGGATGTATAGTATACTTGACGACACAGAGGTAGGTAGAGCAGTGGCCTACTGTACCGTACTGCTATATAGTATATACTGGTGGTCAGCAAACTGTGCAAAATTGAAATGCACCACAGGTATGGATGGATAGTATACTTGACGACACAGAGGTAGGTAGAGCAGTGGCCTACTGTACCGTACTGCTATATATTATATACTGGTGGACAGTAAACTGTGCAAAACTGAAATGCACCACAGGTATGGATGGATAGTATACTTGACGACACAGAGGTAGGTAGAGCAGTGGCCTACTGTACCGTACTGCTATATAGTATATACTGGTGGTCAGCAAACTGTGCAAAACTGAAATGCACCACAGGTATGGATGGATAGTATACTTGACGACACAGAGGTAGGTAGAGCAGTGGCCTACTGTACCGTACTGCTATATAGTATATACTGGTGGTCAGCAAACTGTGCAAAACTGAAATGCACCACAGGTATGGATGGATAGTATACTTGACGACACAGAGGTAGGTAGAGTAGTGGCCTTCTGTACCGTACTGCTATATAGTATATACTGGTGGTCAGCAAACTGTGCAAAACTGAAATGCACCACAGGTATGGATGGATAGTATACTTGATGACACAGAGGTAGGTAGAGCAGTGGCCTACTGTACCGTACTGCTATATATATAGTTATACTGGTGGTCAGCAAAATTCTGCACTGTCCTCCTACTATATACTACAATGAAGCACATATATGGAGTGTTTTTCAGGCAGAGAACGTATAATACTGGTGGTCACTGGTCACTGGTCAGCAAAACTCTGCACTGTCCTCCTACTATATAATACTGCTGGTCCCCAGTCCCCACAATAAAGCAATTAGCACACCGAGCACAGATATTTGCAGCACACTGAGCACAGTCAGATATGGAGCGTGTTTCAGGCAGAGAACGTAGATATTTGCACTTGCAGCATACTGAGCACAGATATTTGCAGCACACTGAGCACAGATATTTGCAGCACAATTTGCAGCCCACTGAACATGGAGAAGATATGCATATACATTTAACATATTCACCTGAATCCTAGTTTAAATAACACAGTTATGAAAGTTAAATTGGCACACCTCCTCTGTGGCTACCCAACCTGCTGGCTGGGCATATCATGAAGAATATACAATATATACAATCAAGGATTAACATGGCATAAATTTCCCTTTTTGCAGGACAATGTAATATTGTGCCAATCCTAAATTGATAAATTGAATTGTGGTATCATGAGTATCACGTGTGCGTGTGACTGTTCGCCCATGATATCTGGGCAAAACAAATGAGACAGAAAGGTAGAAAAAATGGGCACTCTAGTTCACTTAACCCTTCTGCTGTCTGACCTCATCTGAGAGCGGAGGGCAGATGAGAGTGGGAGGGTGAGCTGTGTCCAGAAAAAAACGAGATGCACGAGTACCTTTAATCCTCACGTGGTGTTAGGTGAACCTTGATGCCAAAAGGCATTGCAGGGTCCAAATGCGCCACTGGAAAAATGATAATTGTACATATAGAAAAATGAAAATGAGAGAAGAAAAAAAGTATTGGAATTTAAAAAAATCCCCCAAACAGCCTAATTAATTAGCTGATTGAGATGACAATTAAATTCACACAAGTGGCCTGACAAGCTAGTAAAGTGTGTTAGCAACAGTTGGCAAGATCATATTGTATAAGTTCCTGCCGCATAGTTAAAACTGCTTAAAAAATCCCCCAAACAGCCTAATTAATTAGCTGATTGAGATGACAATTAAATGCACACAAATGGCCTGACAAGCTAGAAAAGTGTGTTAGCAACAGTTGGCAAGATCATATTGTATAGATTCCTGCCGCATAGTTAAATATGCAAGGCAGTATCAAATTGTATGTGTACTGCCAATTACATTTCAATATAACCCATGGTTTAAACTGCTATTAAGTTGCCATGCAGAAGGGGAAAATTCCCAATTGTAGAAAAATATAAATGATTAAAGTGTGGACAGTGGAGAAAGAAAGCAGGGGGACCGAAAAAGAAAAGAACTGTGAGCACTTTAACCCGAGGATCTCTTCTGCTATCTGACCTCATCAAAGAGCGGAGGACAGATGAGAGTGAGACCGCGGGTGGTGCCGTGAAAAACAAAGAGAGAACTGGTGGCGGCTCGTGGTCCCGTATGTGGTGTTAGGCGAACCCTGATGCCGAGGCCTTGCAGGATTCGGATGCGCCACCGAGCCAGAGCCTCCGTCAAAACCGGAAAAAGGAGAAAGAAGAGGGGGATACCGTTCGGCCGTTGTCCGCCGTTCAAAGCCACTTCTGCCGCTGTATGCTCATGCTGCTGGTCACGGCTCCCCCTGCAGTGGGGAGCCCATGAAGCCGGATAGGACGTACGTTTCACCACATAGGCTTGCTCACCTTGCAGGCTATAGTGGTGTTCAGGTGACGTGCTTAAAACAGGAGCATTAGCCAATGCCCTTGCTAGTATGCAAATGTATATGCATATCTTCTCCTAGCCACAGGATTTGATGACCGTTAATATATCATGTATGCTACTGGCTGGAATACAGACAGATTACTGTTTTTTGAGTTGTAGAGGAATTATAGACTCAATATTTTATGATTATATATGATTTTGTTTAAATTTTTGCCACAAGGACAAATTTTATGTCCAATATTATTTTCTTGGGGGAATTGTGTATATATTACTTGAGTTATATTACCCCTCATATATTTTAGTCTAAATTTGATAAATAAAGGTTATGTTTTAATTTAGATTCAACATTCCATCATCACACATTTATATTTGTTTAAAAAAGAGTGCTCCAAACAAAGGAATTTTCTTTATCGGTGTTCTGTGGGCTCTACCACACACGTCGGTTATTTGTGTAGTTGTTACATTATTCCTGGAGCACCTCCAACATAACGGATAGCTATCCATTGGGGTCTATTTTGTGTCAGTTGTTTTTTTTCTATGAATAATTTATCATATCGCAGTCTGGTGCGGGATAATTGCCAGTTTTTTCAGCCCACTGAACATAGAAACTGAGAGGACGGCAGCCACGTCCTCTCACGATCATCTCCAATGCACGAGTGAAAAATGGCGGCGACGCGCGGCTCCTTATATAGAATACGAATCTCATGAGAATCCGACCGCGGAATGATGACGTTCGGGCGCGCTCGGATCCGAGTTGCTCGGACCCGTGAAAAAAAAGGGGAAGTTCGGGAGAGTTCGGATCCCGAGGATCCGAACCCGCTCATCACTAGTGTTAATATGGGGGTTCTGTGTGGTATAGTGTGGGTGGGCAATATGTGCCATACTGGGACAGTACTGGTGTACTGGAGTGGGCTGTTTTTCATACTGGAGGCACAGTGGGGCATAATGCTTATTCTGTGTGCACAGTGTAGCATGTTGGGGACATTGTGGCATAAAGTTCATAATGGGGGTACAGTGTAGCATGATGTTTATAATTTTATAGGTTCGGGGACCCTACAAATTAATTGCCCTAATCTGGCCCTGATCCCACCTGCAGGTTAGTGTGTGCGCTGTCGCCTTGTCATGTATGCTGCAACCCCCCCTGCACTCTCATCACTAGTGTCAGGGATAGATCCCACTGGCCCGGTCTTAGTGAGCCAGCAGTGCCAGAGACGGATTTTCCACAAGCCGAACCATGCAAACAGTAGCTAGACACCACAGAGACAACAGAGCGGGTGCAGCACTGATAGCAATCAGTGAGCTCTCCTCTAGTAGGAAGGCTAGTGTGGGTGTGTGGGCTGAGCGGAAAGTCCGGGTGCCAATAGCATCAGCGGTTGGGACAGGGAGAGAAGCTGTTTGCCGGGTACCAGGAAGCTGTCTGTGTCTGAGACATAGGCTGATCCAGGGGTTATGGCTAAAACCAAGTTGGGGAAAGGACATTTGACATCACTAGGGGGAGGAGCAAGGCCCAAACATAGTACCCGAAATGTACCCTTGCGGGCTCGCTTCACTCGACACAGGTTTTAGTAACGGGAACAGTTGGTGGCATGGATAGTGAAGGTACTATCCTGCCGGCCTTGCTCCTCCCCCTGATGTCAGAGGTCCTTTAGCCCAGTTGGTTCTAGCATCTACCCTGACTCAGGAGGTGCAGAGGGGGAGGGGCAAGGCACCTGTACCTGCTCCGTTCAGTGACAGGAGGGAGTACAGCTGCGGGAGACCACCTAGCCAACACACCACAGTCACTGAAAGCACAGCTGCTGGATCAGCTGCATTTAACAGGCAGCGGGGAACTTGTGTGTGTGTGTGTGTGGGGGGGGGGGGGTAACAGACTGACAGTGGCTGGGAAAAATAGATGGGGTGAAAATACAAATGGTTAGTGCAGAAAGTGGATACAGAAGTTTGTCATATACTCCAAGTCCTCTTTTTATGGGTTGTGTTTTTTTGTAGCTTTCATTGTGGAGTTTGCTCAGGCAGTTGTTTTAGTTCACTTTGGAGTGCCATGAAATATATATGTTGGACTATGTTTATGGAAAAAACTCCAGTGTTATGTTGGAGATACTTACAGGAGAAACAATGTGATGTTCTGGGAAAGAGAGGCTGGTATATAGTTGACTGTGAGGTGGTAATGTAACACATTCTCCAACTCGTATAGAATCAAATGCCTCTTCCTCAGTCCGGGAGGGATGTAGTTAGCACAACAGAATACCGACACCGGAATCCCGACAGCTGACATCTTACATGTAAGTGGGGAGGGTTAGGGTCAGGCTGCGGGAGGGGATGTTAGGTTTAGGTTTAGGCTGCGGGAAGGGAGGGTTAGAATTAGGCTGCAGGTACAGAGTGTTGGGATGTGGGAGGTGAAGTTAGGGTTGGGTGTGGAAAGGGAAGTTGGAATTAGGCTGCGGGTAGGGAGGTTAGGGTTAGACTGCGGGTACAGAGGGTTAGGCTGTGGGAAGCTAGGGTTAGGGTTAGACTGAGGGTACAGAGGATTAGGCTGCGGGAGGGGAGGTTAGGATTAGGCTGCGGGAAGGGAGGGTTAGACTGCAGGAACAGAGGGTTAGGGTTAGGCTGCGGGAGGGGAGGGTTAGTATTAGACTGCGGGTACAGAGAGTTAGGGGTAGGCTGCACGAGGGGATATTAGGGTTAGGCTGTGAGAGGGGAGGTTTAGGATTACGCTGTGGGAAGGGAGGGTTAGGGGAAGGGTAAGGATTATGTTCTTTATGAATAACTGTTGGGATTCCCACTGTCAGGATGCCGGTGTCTGTATTCTGTCCGCAGGGATCCAGTAAAGCAACCGTCAAGGACACCTCACTGCTGTATGGGTCTGCAAAATATCTTATCAAGGGGCGCCAAAATCTATATTCGCTTACCAAAAAAATAAAGCTTGAGCCGGCCCTGGTTCTCAGAGAACGGAACCCTACCGAACTTTGCCTTCCGAGCCCGGATCCAAGTCCGGATCGGGTTTTCCCGCCTGACTCAGAAACCCGAACGTGGCAAAACGTCATCATCGCGCTGCCGTGCGCCGTGCCCATTTTCACTCCAGTCTCGGAGAGTGTATAGAGAGGACGTGTCCTCAGGGTTCAGTGTCTGTGTGTTGGGGCAGGAAAGTGGGGTGGCAAGTGTTGTGCTGCTCTGTCCAGTCCAGTGTAGTCACTCAGTGTATTGTGCTGTATCAGTCCAGGCAGTCACAGTGTTGGTGTTCTCTGCTGCCATATATCCAGTGTAGCTGTATAAGTGGTGCTGTGTTGTGCAGACCAGTCCAGTGTAGTCAGTGTATTGTGCTGCATCAGTCCAGCCATTCACAGTGTTGGTGTTCTCTGCTGCCATATATCCAGTGTAGCTGTATAAAGTGGTGCTGTGTTGTGCAGACCAGTGGTAGTGTCCTGAGTCATCAGTAATTCCAGTGACGATATATGCTGCTGCTATATGTCCACTGCTGCAGTATAACAATTATAACAACAACCTGTTGTGTTGCATCAGACCAGTGGTAGTGTCCTGTGTCATCAGTAATTCCAGTGACGATATACACTGCTGCTATATGTCCACTGCTGTAGTATAATAATTATAATAACAACCTGTTGTGCTGCATCAGACCAATGGTAGTCTCCTGTCCATCAGTCATTCCAGTCATTCCTGTGCCGCATAATGGGGGTCATTCCGAGTTGATCGCTAGCTGTCGTTGTTCGCAGCGCAGCGATCAGGCAAAAAATCGGCACTTTTGCGAATGCGTATGTGGCTCAATGCGCAAGCGCGACATACTTTCACAAAAGCCGATGCAGTTTCACACAAGGTCTAGCAACGCTTTTCAATCGCACTGCTGGCCACAGAGTGATTGACAGGAAGTGGGTGTTTGTGGGTGGTAACTGACCTTTTTCGGGGAGTGTGTGTAAAAACGCAGGCTTGTCAGATACAAACGCGGGCGTGCCTAGGGAAATGCAGGCGTGGCTGTGCGAACGCAGGGCGTGTTCGTGACGTCAAAACAGGAACTAAACAGTCTGAAGTGATCGCTAGCTAGGAGTAAGTCTCGAGCTGCTCAGAAACTGCACAATCTTTTTTTGTAGCAGTGTTGCGATCCTTTCGGTCGCACTTCTGCTAAGCTAAGATACACTCCCAGAGGGCGGCGGCTTAGCATTTGCATGGCTTCTAAAAGCAGCTAGCGAGCGAACAACTCGGAATGAGGGCCATTGTCTCATATAACTCCAAAAAATAATGGAGAACAACAATTTTGAGGATAAAATAGGGAGAGATCAAGAACCACTTCCTCCTAGTGCTGAAGCTGCTGCCACTAGCCATGACATAGACGATGAAATGCCATCAACGTCGTCTGCCAAGGCCGATGCCCAATGTGATAGTAGAGGGCATGTAAAATCCAAAAAGCCAATGTTCAGTAAAAAGACCCCAAAAAAAAGAAATTGAAATGGTCTGAGGAGAAACGTAAACTTGCAAGGAACGGCTGAGGCCCTGGCCTATGTTCATAACTAGTGGTTCAGCTTCACATGACGATGGAAGCCCTCATAACTGAGGCCTTGACACTTATGTTGGTGTTAGACGTGCGCCTGGTATCCGCCATTAGTGCAGTGGTATTTAGAAAATTGATGGCAGTATTGTGTCCCCGGTACCAAATCCCATCTAGATTCCACTTCACTAGGCAGGCGATAGCGAGATTTTGCCATTTAATTCCAGTGATTTGGACGTATAATTACAGTGATTTTGCCAGTTAATGTCAGTGATTTATAATTATTAATTACAGTTATCTTGCCATTTAATTCCAGTGATGTGGACGTATAATTAGTGATTTTGCCAATTAATGTCAGTGATTTATAATTATTAATTACAGTGATCTTACCAATTAATTCCAGTGATTTGGATGTATAATTCCAGTTGGAATTGTTTGTGTCGCTTGGCTTAGTCATACAGCTACCTCATTGCACCTCTTCGACATCTTTGCATGAGGTGCTGTTTGGGGCCTAGTTTTTGAAAAGTGCCATCCTGTGTGACCAGTGGCGTAACTAGAAATTTTTCTCCCCCAAGCCAAAAAATTCTTCGGCGCCCCCCCCCCCCTCTTCATGCTCCATAATTGGGAGCAGAAAATAAATAAATATGCGCGCGCCAAAAAAGGGGCGTGGTTTTGATGGAGTGGGCGTGGTTTCGCATAAAGGGGCGTGCCATTGCAGGAAAAGACTACCTTATACCCCAGTTTTGCAACCTGCACGCCCATACGTTGGCCACCACAGGAAAGAAAAATAATCCTGATTCATGCCCCTTACATTATTTGTCATTTTTCCTCCTTATAGTAATGCCCAGTATACATTATGCCACATACTGCAATGGCCCTTAGACATTATGCCGCACACAATAATGCACGACACAATATGCACACACTGTAATGCCCCCGACACATTATGCCACACACCGTAATGTCTGTGACACATTATGCCACACACCGTAATGCCTGTGACACATTATGACAGGAATCGCAATGCCCGTTATACATTATGCTACACACTGCAATGCCCCTGATACATTATAGCACATACAATGTCTGTGACACATTATGACACACACCGCAATGTCCGTGATACATTATGCCACACACTGCAATGCCCGATACATTATAGCACATACAATGCCTGTGACACATTATGCCACACACTGCAATGACCTTGAGACATTATACCACAATGCCCGTGATATAGTATACCATACACCGTAATGCCTGTGACACATACCGCAATGCCCTGCCCGTTATACCCTATGCCACACATCGCAATGCCCGTTATGTATTATGCCACACTGCAATGACCCTGAGACATTATACCACATACCACAGTGCCCATTATATAGTATACCACACACCGTAATGCCAGACACATTATGACACACACCGCAATGTCCGTGATACATTATGCCACACACTGCAATGACCCTGAGACATTATACCACATATCACAATGCCCGCGATATAGTATACCATACACCGTAATGCCTGTGACACATTATGACACACACCGCAATGTCCGTGATACATTATGCCACACACCGTAATGCCCATTACACATTAAGTCCTACAGTAAGGCTTCTAATTACTTTTCAATTACCTGCTCGTTGTCAGGGGTTTCATGCACTGGGTGTCATGCTCGTTGCCAGGGGTTTCATGCTCTTGGTTCCATGCACGGTGCCAGGGGTTTTCATGCTCAGGGTGTCATGCTCGTTGCCAGGGGTTTCATGCACTGGGTGTCATGCTCGTTGCCAGGTGTTTCATGCACTGGGTGTCATGCTCGTTGCCAGGTGTTTCATGCACTGGGTGTCATGCTCGTTGCTAGGAGGTAGTCCTTGTTGCTAGGGCTGTGCTCCCAGTGCCACATATGTCCCCAGTGCCAGATATTCTCCCACGGTGCCAGGTACTTACATGCCCCAGTGCCAAATATAGTTGTCCCCCCCATGTGCCAGGTACACATATACCCCCCCAGTGCCACATATGCCCCCAGTGCCAGATATGCCCCCAGTGCCATATATTCCCCCCCAGTGCCAAATATGCCCCCAGTGCCAGATATTCCCCCCCAGTGCCACATATGCCCCCAGTGCCAGATATGCCCCCAGTGCCATATATTCCCCCCCAGTGCCAAATATGCCCCCAGTGCCATATATGCCCCCAGTGCCAGATATTCCCCCCCCCCAGTGCCAGATATTCCCCCCGTGCCATATATGCCCCCAGTGCCAGATATTCCCCCCCAGTGCCAGATATTCCCCCCGTGCCATATATGCCCCCAGTGCCAGATATCCCCCCCAGTGCCATATATGCCCCCAGTGCCAGATATTCCCCCCCAGTGCCATATATGCTCCCAGTGCTAGATATTCCCCCCCAGTGCCATATATGCCCCAGTGCCAGATATCCCCCCCCCAGTGCCAGATATTCCCCCCAGTGCCAGATATTCCCCCCAGTGCCATATATGCCCCAGTGCCAGATATCCCCCCCCCAGTGCCATATATGCCCCCAGTGCCAGATATTCCCCCCCAGTGCCATATATGTCCCCCGTGCCATATATGCCCCCAGTGCCAGATATCCCCCCCCCGAGTGCCATATATGCCCCCAGTGCCAGATATTCCCCCCCAGTGCCATATATGCCCCAGTGCCAGATATCCCCCCCCCCAGTGCCAGATATGCCCCCAGTGCCAGATATTCCCCCCCAGTGCCATATATGCCCCCAGTGCCAGATATTCCCCCCCAGTGCCATATATGCCCCAGTGCCAGATATCCCCCCCCCAGTGCCAGATATTCCCCCCAGTGCCATATATGCCCCAGTGCCAGATATCCCCCCCCCAGTGCCATATATGCCCCCAGTGCCAGATATTCCCCCCAGTGCCATATATGCCTTCCGTGCCATATATGCCCCCAGTGCCAGATATCCCCCCCCAGTGCCATATATGCCCCCAGTGCCAGATATTCCCCCCCAGTGCCATATATGCCCAAGTGCCAGATATCCCCCCCACCAGTGCCAGATATGCCCCCAGTGCCAGATATTCCCCCCAGTGCCAGAAATGCCCCAGTGCCAGATATTCCTCCCTTCCCCCCCGTGCCATATATGCCCCCAGTGCCAGATATTTACCCCCCCCCCTCCCCCCCGCCGTCGCTTTTTGGAGGAGGGACACGGAGGGCACAGCTCGTCTCTCCTGTGTCCCTCCTGCTGCATCATCTCCGGCGGCCGCGGGTCTAATAGGGGGAAGTGCCGGTTCGTGAGCCAATTAGAGCTCACGGACGGCACTTCCCCCTATTAGACCCGCGGCCGCCGGAGATGATGCAGCAGGAGGGACACAGGGAGGCGCGCTGTGTGCCCTCCGTGTCCCTCCAACAAGCGGCGGAGGGAAGGACACTGCAGACTGACATGCGGACGCTCGTCCGCATGTCAGTCTGCTGTAAATCAGTGGCGCCCCCGCAGCCCCTCGCCCCCAAGCCACCGCGAGGACTGCGGGGGCAGTAGTTACGCCACTGTGTGTGACACTGCCGTAGGAGTCCAGGGGTACCGCTGTATTAGTCCTGGTGTACTGCCGATAAGTCCACCAATTGCAGATTTTTTAAAAAGTGACTGGAGCGTGCTGGAGATGCTGTCAGTGGACCGAACAATTGCGGCCCACTCTCGACATTCAGCACTGCATGACACTACTAGATGGGCCAGGTGGTTGTGTCGCTTAGCTTAGGCCTACAGCAACCTCTGTGCACCTTTTTTTTTTCTTTGCATCATGTGCTGTTAGGGGCCTTTTTTTGATATCTGCTCTCCTGTCTGCCACTGCAGTGCCACGCCTAGATGGGCCAATTGTTTGTGTCGCTTGGCTTAGTCATACAACTACCTCATTGCAATTCCTTTTCTTCTTTGCATGATGTTCTATTTGGGGCCTTTTTTTTATATCTGCCCTCCTGTCTGACACTGCAGTGCCGCACCTAGATGCAGTGGCGTCACAAGGCGGGTGCGGGGGGTGCGGCCCGCACCCGGGTGTGACACCTGGAGGGGGGTGACACCAAATGTCAGCTCCTCCGCAGTGTCAGGAGCCAGGTGCTGCAGTGAGAAGGTCTCCTACAGCACCAGGTTCCTGTCATAGAAGAGGAGTGACAGCGCACGGAGACTGTCTCTGGGGGAAGTCCAGCATCTCCGGAGATGCTAGGCATGCCCCCAAAGTGACGATTCCATGATCCCAGTGAAGCCACGCCCACTATGTGTAAGGTCACACCCTTTTTTTGCCGCGAGTGCGGCGGAGATCAGGGGTGCGCACCGGGTGTCACCACACCCTGTGACGCCTCTGCCTAGATGGGCCAGGTGTTTGTGTTGTCCACTTGTGTCGCTTAGCTTAGTCATCCAGCAACCTCGGTGCAACCTTTTGGCCTGAAAACAATATTTTGAGGTGTGAGGTGTTCAGAATAGACTGGAAATGAGTGGAAATGATTGTTATTGAGGGTAATAATTAGAGATGAGCGCCGGAAATTTTTCGGGTTTTGTGTTTTGGTTTTGGGTTCGGTTCCGCGGCCGTGTTTTGGGTTCGACCGCGTTTTGGCAAAACCACCGAATTTTTTTTGTCGGATTCGGGTGTGTTTTGGATTCGGGTGTTTTTTTCAAAAAACACTAAAAAACAGCTTAAATCATAGAATTTGGGGGTCATTTTGATCCCAAAGTATTATTAACCTCAAAAACCATAATTTACACTCATTTTCAGTCTATTCTGAATACCTCACACCTCACAATATTATTTTTAGTCCTAAAATTTGCACCTAGGTCGCTGGATGACTAAGCTAAGCGACCCTAGTGGCCGACACAAACACCGGGCCCATCTAGGAGTGTCACTGCAGTGTCACGCAGGATGTCCCTTCCAAAAAACCCTCCCCAAACAGCACATGACGCAAAGAAAAAAAGAGGCGCAATGAGGTAGCTGTGTGAGTAAGATAAGCGACCCTAGTGGCCGACACAAACACCGGGCCCATCTAGGAGTGTCACTGCAGTGTCACGCAGGATGTCCCTTCCAAAAAACCCTCCCCAAACAGCACATGACGCAAAGAAAAAAAGAGGCGCAATGAGGTAGCTGTGTGAGTAAGATAAGCGACCCTAGTGGCCGACACAAACACCGGGCCCATCTAGGAGTGTCACTGCAGTGTCACGCAGGATGTCCCTTCCAAAAAACCCTCCCCAAACAGCACATGACGCAAAGAAAAAAAGAGGCGCAATGAGGTAGCTGTGTGAGTAAGATAAGCGACCCTAGTGGCCGACACAAACACCGGGCCCATCTAGGAGTGTCACTGCAGTGTCACGCAGGATGTCCCTTCCAAAAAACCCTCCCCAAACAGCACATGACGCAAAGAAAAAAAGAGGCGCAATGAGGTAGCTGTGTGAGTAAGATAAGCGAGCCTAGTGGCCGACACAAACACCGGGCCCATCTAGGAGTGTCACTGCAGTGTCACGCAGGATGTCCCTTCCAAAAAACCCTCCCCAAACAGCACATGACGCAAAGAAAAAAAGAGGAGCAATGAGGTAGCTGTGTGAGTAAGATAAGCGACCCTAGTGGCCGACACAAACACCGGGCCCATCTAGGAGTGTCACTGCAGTGTCACGCAGGATGTCCCTTCCAAAAAACCCTCCCCAAATAGCACATGACGCAAAGAAAAAAAGAGGCGCAATGAGGTAGCTGTGTGAGTAAGATAAGCGACCCTAGTGGCCGACACAAACACCGGGCCCATCTAGGAGTGGCACTGCAGTGTCACGCAGGATGTCCCTTCCAAAAAACCCTCCCCAAACAGCACATGACGCAAAGAAAAATTAAAGAAAAAAGAGGTGCAAGATGGAATTGTCCTTGGGCCCTCCCACCCACCCTTATGTTGTATAAACAGGACATGCACACTTTAACCAACCCATCATTTCAGTGACAGGGTCTGCCACACGACTGTGACTGAAATGACGGGTTGGTTTGGACCCCCACCAAAAAAGAAGCAATTAATCTCTCCTTGCACAAACTGGCTCTACAGAGGCAAGATGTCCACCTCATCATCATCCTCCGATATATCACCGTGTACATCCCCCTCCTCACAGATTATCAATTCGTCCCCACTGGAATCCACCATCTCAGCTCCCTGTGTACTTTGTGGAGGCAATTGCTGCTGGTCAATGTCTCCACGGAGGAATTGATTATAATTCATTTTAATGAACATCATCTTCTCCACATTTTCTGGATGTAACCTCGTACGCCGATTGCTGACAAGGTGAGCGGCGGCACTAAACACTCTTTCGGAGTACACACTTGTGGGAGGGCAACTTAGGTAGAATAAAGCCAGTTTGTGCAAGGGCCTCCAAATTGCCTCTTTTTCCTGCCAGTATAAGTACGGACTGTGTGACGTGCCTACTTGGATGCGGTCACTCATATAATCCTCCACCATTCTTTCAATGGTGAGAGAATCATATGCAGTGACAGTAGACGACATGTCCGTAATCGTTGTCAGGTCCTTCAGTCCGGACCAGATGTCAGCATCAGCAGTCGCTCCAGACTGCCCTGCATCACCGCCAGCGGGTGGGCTCGGAATTCTGAGCCTTTTCCTCGCACCCCCAGTTGCGGGAGAATGTGAAGGAGGAGATGTTGACAGGTCGCGTTCCGCTTGACTTGACAATTTTCTCACCAGCAGGTCTTTCAACCCCAGCAGACTTGTGTCTGCCGGAAAGAGAGATCCAAGGTAGGCTTTAAATCTAGGATCGAGCACGGTGGCCAAAATGTAGTGCTCTGATTTCAACAGATTGACCACCCGTGAATCCTTGTTAAGCGAATTAAGGGCTCCATCCACAAGTCCCACATGCCTAGCGGAATCGCTCCGTGTTAGCTCCTCCTTCAATGTCTCCAGCTTCTTCTGCAAAAGCCTGATGAGGGGAATGACCTGACTCAGGCTGGCAGTGTCTGAACTGACTTCACGTGTGGCAAGTTCAAAGGGCATCAGAACCTTGCACAACGTTGAAATCATTCTCCACTGCGCTTGAGACAGGTGCATTCCACCTCCTATATCGTGCTCAATTGTATAGGCTTGAATGGCCTTTTGCTGCTCCTCCAACCTCTGAAGCATATAGAGGGTTGAATTCCACCTCGTTACCACTTCTTGCTTCAGATGATGGCAGGGCAGGTTCAGTAGTTTTTGGTGGTGCTCCAGTCTTCTGTACGTGGTGCCTGTACGCCGAAAGTGTCCCGCAATTCTTCTGGCCACCGACAGCATCTCTTGCACGCCCCTGTCGTTTTTTAAAAAATTCTGCACCACCAAATTCAAGGTATGTGCAAAACATGGGACGTGCTGGAATTTGCCCATATTTAATGCACACACAATATTGCTGGCGTTGTCCGATGCCACAAATCCACAGGAGAGTCCAATTGGGGTAAGCCATTCCGCGATGATCTTCCTCAGTTGCCGTAAGAGGTTTTCAGCTGTGTGCGTATTCTGGAAAGCGGTGATACAAAGCGTAGCCTGCCTAGGAAAGAGTTGGCGTTTGCGAGATGCTGCTACTGGTGCCGCCGCTGCTGTTCTTGCGGCGGGAGTCCATACATCTACCCAGTGGGCTGTCACAGTCATATAGTCCTGACCCTGCCCTGCTCCACTTGTCCACATGTCCGTGGTTAAGTGGACATTGGGTACAGCTGCATTTTTTAGGACACTGGTGAGTCTTTTTCTGAGGTCTGTGTACATTTTCGGTATCGCCTGCCTAGAGAAGTGGAACCTAGATGGTATTTGGTAACGGGGGCACACTACCTCAAGAAATTGTGTAGTTCCCTGTGAACTAACGGCGGATACCGGACGCACGTCTAACACCAACATAGTTGTCAAGGCCTCAGTTATCCGCTTTGCAGCAGGATGACTGCTGTGATATTTCATCTTCCTCGCAAAGGACTGTTGGACAGTCAATTGCTTACTGGAAGTAGTACAAGTGGTCTTCCGACTTCCCCTCTGGGATGACCATCGACTCCCAGCAGCAACAACAGCAGCGCCAGCAGCAGTAGGCGTTACACGCAAGGATGCATCGGAGGAATCCCAGGCAGGAGAGGAATCGTCAGAATTGCCAGTGACATGGCCTGCAGGACTATTGGTATTCCTGGGGAAGGAGGAAATTGACACTGAGGGAGTTGGTGGGGTGGTTTGCGTGAGCTTGGTTACAAGAGGAAGGGATTTACTGGTCAGTGGACTGCTTCCGCTGTCACCCAAAGTTTTTGAACTTGTCACTGACTTATTATGAATGCGCTGCAGGTGACGTATAAGGGAGGATGTTCCGAGGTGGTTAACGTCCTTACCCCTACTTATTACAGCTTGACAAAGGCAACACACGGCTTGACACCTGTTGTCCGCTTTTCTGTTGAAATACCTCCACACTGAAGAGCTGATTTTTTTGGTATTTTCACCAGGCATGTCAACGGCCATATTCCTCCCACGGACAACAGGTGTCTCCCCGGGTGCCTGACTTAAACAAACCACCTCACCATCAGAATCCTCCTGGTCAATTTCCTCCCCAGCGCCAGCAACACCCATATCCTCCTCATCCTGGTGTACTTCAACACTGACATCTTCAATCTGACTATCAGGAACTGGACTGCGGGTGCTCCTTCCAGCACTTGCAGGGGGCATGCAAATGGTGGAAGGCGCATGCTCTTCACGTCCAGTGTTGGGAAGGTCAGGCATCGCAACCGACACAATTGGACTCTCCTTGTGGATTTGGGATTTCGAAGAACGCACAGTTCTTTGCGGTGCTTTTGCCAGCTTGAGTCTTTTCAGTTTTCTAGCGAGAGGCTGAGTGCTTCCATCCTCATGTGAAGCTGAACCACTAGCCATGAACATAGGCCAGGGCCTCAGCCGTTCCTTGCCACTCCGTGTGGTAAATAACATATTGGCAAGTTTACGCTTCTCCTCCGACAATTTTATTTTAGGTTTTGGAGTCCTTTTTTTACTGATATTTGGTGTTTTGGATTTGACATGCTCTGTACTATGACATTGGGCATCGGCCTTGGCAGACGACGTTGCTGGCATTTCATCGTCTCGGCCATGACTAGTGGCAGCAGCTTCAGCACGAGGTGGAAGTGGATCTTGATCTTTCCCTAATTTTGGAACCTCAACATTTTTGTTCTCCATATTTTAATAGGCACAACTAAAAGGCACCTCAGGTAAACAATGGAGATGGATGGATACTAGTATACTTATGGATGGACTGCCGAGTGCCGACACAGAGGTAGCTACAGCCGTGGACTACCGTACTGTGTCTGCTGCTAATATAGACTGGATGATAATGAGATGAAATCAATATATATATATGTATGTATATATAATATCACTAGTACTGCAGCCGGACAGGTAGATAATATATTTATTAGGTAATGATGACTGATGACGGACCTGCTGGACACTGACAGCTCAGCAGCACCGCAGACTGCTACAGTAAGCTACTATACTATAGTAGTATGTACAAAGAAGAAAGAAAAAAAAAAACCACGGGTAGGTGGTATACAATTATGGATGGACTGCCGAGTGCCGACACAGAGGTAGCTACAGCCGTGGACTAACGTACTGTGTCTGCTGCTAATATAGACTGGATGATTGATAATGAGATGAAATCAATATATATATGTATGTATATATAATATCACTAGTACTGCAGCCGGACAGGTAGATAATATATTTATTAGGTAATGATGACTGATGACGGACCTGCTGGACACTGTCAGCTCAGCAGCACCGCAGACTGCTACAGTAAGCTACTATACTATAGTAGTATGTACAAAGAAGAAAGAAAAAAAAAAAACACGGGTAGGTGGTATACAATTATGGATGGACTGCTGAGTGCCGACACAGAGGTAGCTACAGCCGTGGACTAACGTACTGTGTCTGCTGCTAATATAGACTGGATGATTGATAATGAGATGAAATCAATATATATATGTATGTATATATAATATCACTAGTACTGCAGCCGGACAGGTAGATAATATATTTATTAGGTAATGATGACTGATGACGGACCTGCTGGACACTGTCAGCTCAGCAGCACCGCAGACTGCTACAGTAAGCTACTATACTATAGTAGTATGTACAAAGAAGAAAGAAAAAAAAAAAACCACGGGTAGGTGGTATACAATTATGGATGGACTGCTGAGTGCCGACACAGAGGTAGCTACAGCCGTGGACTAATGTACTGTGTCTGCTGCTAATATAGACTGGATGATTGATAATGAGATGAAATCAATATATATATGTATGTATATATAATATCACTAGTACTGCAGCCGGACAGGTAGATAATATATTTATTAGGTAATGATGACTGATGACGGACCTGCTGGACACTGTCAGCTCAGCAGCACCGCAGACTGCTACAGTAAGCTACTATACTCTATAGTAGTATGTACAAAGAAGAAAGAAAAAAAAAAACCACGGGTAGGTGGTATACAATTATGGATGGACTGCCGAGTGCCGACACAGAGGTAGCTACAGCCGTGGACTAACGTACTGTGTCTGCTGCTAATATAGAGTCTAGACTGGATGATAAATTATTGATAATGAGATGAAATCAATATAATATCACTAGTACTGCAGCCGGACAGGTACTATATATATTTATTATGTAATGACTGATGACGGACCTGCTGGACACTGTCAGGTCAGCACAGCACCGCAGACTGCTACAGTAAGCTACTATAGTAGTATGTATAAAGAAGAATGGAAAAAAAAAAAACCACGGGTAGGTGGTATACAATATTATATATATATATATATATATATATTATATACAATTATATATATATATATATATATATATATTAAACTGGTGGTGATTTATTATTAAACTGGTGGTCACTTCAGGTCACGTTGCAACTTGCAACTAGTACTCCGAGGCCTAAGCAGACAATCACAAAATATATTATTATACTGGTGGTCAGTGTGGTCACAACAATGGCAGTGTGGCACTGACTCTGGCAGCAAAAGTGTGCACTGTACGTTATATGTACTCCTGAGTCCTGCTCTCAGACTCTAACTGCTCCCCACTGTCAGTGTCTCCCCCACAAGTCAGATAATACACTTACAGTCACACTATCTAATCTATAAATATCACTTCAGCAAGTAGTATAGTAGTACACAGTATAGTAGTACTCCTCCTAATAATGCTCCCCAAAATACTGTGTCTCTCTCTTCTCTAAACGGAGAGGACACCAGCCACGTCCTCTCCCTATGACTCTCAATGCACGTGTGAAAATGGCGGCGACGCGCGGCTCCTTATATAGAATCCGAGTCTCGCGATAGAATCCGAGCCTCGCGAGAATCCGACAGCGTGATGATGACGTTCGGGCGCGCTCGGGTTAGCCGAGCAAGGCGGGAAGATCCGAGCCTGCTCGGACCCGTGTAAAAAACCTGAAGTTCGGGCGGGTTCGGATTCAGAGGAACCGAACCCGCTCATCTCTAGTAATAATACCGTAGGAGCAAAATTGCCCCCACATTCTGTGATTTTAGCTGTTTTTATGTTTTTTCCCAAAAATCATCCAGATCCAAAACCAAAACATGAAAGGGTGGTTTTAGCAAAACCAATCCAGATCCAAAACACGAAAGTGGAATTAGAACCAAAACCAAAACACGAAAAGTGCCCGCCGCACATCTCTAGTGTGAACATGTGACGTCCCAGCCTCCGTGCCCGTGCCGCTGGAATCTGTACACACCATGGCCTGGATGCTGGGCGGCACTTTTGTGACATCTCACGCTGGGAGGTCACATGCGCGGAGGACTGGAGTCATTGTGTGTAGGCGGTGCAGGGAAGGCCCGGGAAACCTTCCACTGTGCCGCTATCATAGGTTAAATGTCTATGCAGCATGCTGCATTTTTTATCCACAAGCCTGGTGGGAGGAGTTATGGCTGGCGGGTGGGGGAGGTGGGGGGGGGTCAGACTGCAGTAGAAGGTTGTTGTTTTTTTACCTATCCACTGCAGCATTACAAGCTGCAGATGCTCTGAGCCTATTTGAACAGTGGGCCTGGAGCTGCAGTTCCATTAGCCCCATCGTTAATCCGGCCCTGTCTCCAATACATACCATATTGCAGGTAACAGGAAGGGCATTATAAACCTAATACCAGGACATAACAGTACACATGTTACACCTATGTGCTGGTGTATATACCTAGACTGGGCCAAAGATTAAAAAGCACATTATACTATGAGAAACAAGCAATAAATAAAAAGGTTCTCAGTCCAGGTCCATCTCGTGTTGTCACAGGAAGTATCTGTAAAGCTGTAATTTTTGTGTTGTTTGGCCATCATATTTGCTACATACTTACCGACATTGTATTTCTCCTCTCCGGGAGAAGCCCGGAGAGGAGACGCTGCAGGTGTCTTCGGGGGGCGGGGCTAAAATGACGCGATAGAGTGAGAGTTTCAGAAAGTGAGAGATTTGGTAAGGTTTTTCAGGGTTTTTTTTTTTTAAGTGGCAATCATTTACACAGCAAAACCAGGTTGATCTTGCTGTGTAAATGATTGCCACTTAAAAAAAAAACTGCAAAACCTTACCAAATCTCTCACTTTTTGAAATTCTCACTCTATTACATTTGGCCTATGTCTCTACACCAGGCATTCCCAACCGCGGTCCTCAAGGCACACCAACAGTGCAGGTTTTAGTAATATCCAGGCTTCCGCACAGATGGTTAAATCCAGGGCCGTTTCTTGGGGCAGGCGAGCAGTGCAACCGCACTGGGCGCCAGCCATGGCACTAACTGTGGCTCCCTGCTTCCCTCTCCTATTTCTCCCCGAGTAACCCGCTCGGGGAGCGGAGTTTTACGTAATGACGCGGTTGCGTCGTTACGTACCGACGCAACCCCGTCACTCCGCAAAACTCCCCCCCCCCCCCCCGAGCGGAGTACAGAGGGGGATCCAACTTAGGAAGAGGGAAAGGCCGGCACGAGGAGCGACTGGTGAGGCGGGCCGAAGAGCGGTAATCACCTCTGTAAGTATTCTCTCTCTCTCTCTCTCAATGTGTAAAATGGGGACACCTGCCGTAATGTGTGAAATGGGGACTCTTGCCTGCCGTAGTGTGGGGATTTAATGTATCAAGGGCATTGCGGTGTGTGGCATAATATGGTGCAGGGGGCATTACTGTGTGGGGCTTAATATAGCAGAATTTTTTTTCCCTGTGGTGGTCGTGATCTGTTGGAGCAGGGTCAAAAACTGGATTGTGAGGTAGTCTTTTCAGACGAGGCCATGCCCTTTTAAATGAGGCCACACCCATTTAGGTGTGTGTGTGTGTGGGGGGGCACATTTTTTTATGTCATGGGGGGGCGCATTTTTAAATCTCGCACTGGGAGCCAAATTGGCTAGAAACAGCCCTGGTTAAATCATAATAACTGAGGTACTAATTAAGTCACCTGTGTTCAAGCCTGGATATCACTAAAACCAGGACTGTTAGTGTGCCTTGAGGACCGAGGTTGGGAAACACTGCTCTACACTATGGGGGTCATTCCGACCCAAACGCATTCTGCGCTTCTTTGCAGTGCTTCTTCGCAGCCGTGCGATCGGGTCGGAACTGCGCATGTGCGGCATTGCCTGGCGACATCCATCGCCAGGCAGCGACGCCGCTACCAAAGAAAGCCGTCGCAGCTGCAACCACAAGAAGATTGACAGGAGAAAGGCGAATCCGGACGGCAACTCACCGTTTTCGGGGAGTGGCGAGTCCAACGCAGGCGTGTCCATGCGTCTGGAGAGCGAATGTCTGATGTCAATTCCAGGACCTGCATCGCTGGATCGATCGCACAGGGTAAGTAACGCTTACCCTGGTCTTCTTTTACAGGAAACTTTTTTTGCATAGCGATCACAGCCCTGCTATGCAGAATTACACTCCCCCATAGGCAGCGTCAAGTTGATTGCACGGGCAGCAAAAAGTTGCTACGTGCGATCAACTCGGAATGACCCCCTATAAGTCCTATGTCTATCCTATGTATTATATCTGTACTTCCTTAAAAGTACTTGAATGTACTTGTTTGTTTTTTTGGGAGGGGGAGGGGTGCACTTTTATTTCTGATAATTTTAAATGTATGTATTTTTAACCTTTTTATTTGCTACGTTTTAATTGTACTTATATGATTTACACTAGTCAGTTTGACCTGTAGAATATCATTTGTAATTGTAATTGTGTGCCTGTCCACCTCTGCAGTGGCACCTTACAAATAAATGATGATAATGATGATGAAAGAATTCAAGGGCCAAATAGGCCTGAACAGTGTCGGACTGGGGTATGAAGGGCCCACCGGGGAAATGCAGTGATAGGGGCCCATACTTAAGGATGTGGCCAGCCTACAAAGGGTGCTGGCCACACAAAGGGTGTGTGGCCAGCATCTACAGAGGCTTGAAATACACAGTAATCTAGTGCAGTGTAATGGAACATATCTACCATGTATAATACAAGTGCACAGTCTGGAACCTAATCCCTAGAGGAAGGAGTGGGCCCTCAGGCAGTGGGGCCTACCGGTGGTTTCCCTGGTACCCCTGTGGGCCAGTCCGAACCTGGGCCTGAAGAATAAATAAGCGTCCTGGTTTTTTAAGGAAGGAAGCCTAGGGCTGGGAATTGGGAAGGGGGGAGGGGAGGGGGAAGGGGAGTGTAGATCAGAGAGATAACAGAGCACACCCTACAGGGAAATGGGGAGGAGAGTTACCTGGGAGGTACAAAAGGTCAGGAAAGGCAGGCAGGCTTCCTCTTTCACTCTGGACAAGGATCTAAGAAGGCAGAAGAAGGCAGCTAAGAAGGCAGGAATACAAAGGAAGGTTAAGTAGTCTTTTTCTGACTATACCATTAGCGTTTCCCCCCTTCCATCATTTTATTTATTTATTTATTTATTAACAGTTTCTTATATAGCGCAGCATATTCCGTTGCGCTTTACAATTAGAACAACAGTAATAGAACAAAACTGGGTAAAAACAGACAGACAGAGGTAGGAAGGCCCTGCTCGCAAGCTTACAATCTATATGGAAATAGGCATAGATACACAAGGATAGATGCTACCTATTGCATAATGGTCCACTAGATTGCTAGGTTCTTAATGGGTTGTATGATGATACCTCACAAAGTTATCCAAGTGTCAGGAGGGTGTGAGACTAAAGAAAGACAAGATATGTGATGTTATGAATATTCTACAGAGGATGTAATTAGATAGGGAAGCACTGAAGGTTATGTGGGTGGGTCTGGAATTTGATAGGCTTGTCTGAAGAGGTGAGTTTTCAGGGAACATTTAAAGGTTTGGAGACTAGAGGCGAGTCTTACTGTGCGTGGGAGGGCATTCCACAGAGTGGGTGAAGCCCGGATAAAGTCCTGTAATTTTGAGTGTGAACAAGTAATGCGTGTGGATGAGAGACGTAGATCTTGTGCAGAGCGGAGAGGTCGGGTAGGGAGATATTTTGAGATGAGTGAAGAGATGTATGTTGGTGCAGTTTGGTTAATAGCCTTGTATGTGAGTAAAAGTATTTTATATTTAATACGGTAGAATACCGGTAACCAATGGAGGGACTGACAGAGCGGATCTGCAGACGATGAACGTCTGGCAAGGAAGATTAGCCTCGCAGCTGCATTCAAAATGGATTGTAGTGGTGAGAGCCTATGTTTGGGAAGACCGGTCAGGAGACTATTACAATAATCAATGCGGGAGATAATGAGAGCATGGATTAGAGTTTTTGCTGTGTCTTGTGTAAGATAAGGGCGTATTTTGGATATGTTTCTTAGATGTATGTAACATGATCTTGAGACAGATTGAATGTGGGTAACAAACGACAGTTCAGAGTCAAGAATGACACCTAGGCAGCGAGCTTGTGGGGTAGGGGTGATTGCAGAGTTCTCAACAGTGATAGAGATATCAGGTTGGAAACTACTATTGG